>NC_133622.1:58371180-58413680 GCF_048593235.1 Sminthopsis crassicaudata | reverse complement strand
GAATTAATACAAAATATGGATGTGAGAAAAAAAAATCAAAATGAGAAATTTAACATTTAGCAGATTCAGCCTTTTGGTTTTGAGAATAGTGTAGGCTGGATGGGTGGATTTTCTGTCAACTAGGCTAAAGAATAGTGACTATGTGCTAACTAAATTCCCCTTCATTTTTTATACATGATAAAAACAAAATTGCAGGTCAAGTAGAAAAGCAAAGATTTCAACTAAATGAAATTTTTACTGCTTATTTTCTCTACATTTTTCTTTCCACCTATTTTCTTTTCAGTCCACCAAATTTCAAGCTGTGGAGTTCACTTTTCTCATTTATAGGTGTGAACATAACACTCTAGATGTCCCAGCTATCTCTAGAACTATGACACAAGTGTCTGAATTCTACCTATGTAGTAAATAGCTGTCTTCCTGCATCAACCCTAATTACTGACTGACTGTGACCTTCACTTGAGCTAGATTTGGCCACTTCAATGAAGAAAACTTTTATTATCTGGTTTCTCACCATTTCTAAGAGACTTCAAAATATTTCCTACAATATCACTGAAAAAAAATAGCTTTATTCTCTAAAGGTGTGTGGAGTCACTTAATTTGACAGAAAGAATTTCAGAACTCAATATACAAAGAGATGTAAGAAGCTATAGTCTGGTTTGAAGCTAAAATAAACTAGAGGATATTCCGTGACCTGAGCAGCTGTTGCTTTACAGAGGTGTAATTGAGCTATTAAACAAATATTTGGGGGATTTTTTCCCAAAAATAAAGTTTGACATTCTTTAGAAATTATATATGTATATTTTTTTCTTGGTTCTCATAATGGTTTTGTCTTGATAACATATTTCTGTATTTTTATAATAGTTACTTCTCTTCAAAATATTTCTCATAAAGGTAAATTAAAAAAATTAAAACACTTCCTTATAGTACAAATCTAATACATTTTAAATTGATACATGTTTTGGACACATGCAGAATTATTTCTGGTTTCAAGGACAGATAAATATTCATTGATCTCCTGCAGCAAAATATTTTTTGATATCTAAAAATCATAGTCATGATAAACCTGTGATCTTCTCAGTGTGGGTATTCCTATTATTCATCCTCTATGACCTTTATCTCCTTCAAATATATTAAAATTGGAGGGATACCCCACCTGCTAAGTTGGGATGGAGCTACTTCATTTTTCTCATTTTGTTGGGATACCCAATAGTGCACATGGATAACTGTCCATCATGCCTTCCTTGCTTACTATATAACTAGTTCACTGAGCTATTTATTATTAATCTTTATTTTCTATCAAGATTAGTTCAGAAATATATGTAAATATGTACAATCAAATCTACATGAATTTTAGATATATAATTTATTTTGTTTATCTAAAATTATTCTTTCTAAAATTTTAAATCTTAAAAAAAAATACAAACAACATCTTTCTATCCCTAAAGGAGTCTGACCTTTCATTTCTAGTTAGCTTTTATTCCAGAAAAGGGGAGAAACAGGCTTCTAATTCTTAGTTTGGCAACTTTACATATTGTTCTGTAGTTATAAATATGAATATAGATACAATATACTGTGTATAGCAGAACTACTAATGTGAATATAGTATTGGTTCAGTGCAATGATCTGGTCTAGCTCCTCTGAAGGGCTCAGAATAAGTCCTTGTCAGGATAAGCAAAAGTCCTTGCCCCACATTGTGGAAGCCAATATGAAACATGCTGTTGTCTCCAGAAGCTGCCAATTGATCTGTGGGAGGAGATCTGCTGTGTTAACTCAAATCTCTCTGACAGATTCTTCTTCCAGTAGAGAGCTGTTGTCTCCAGACAGTTGCTGTCAACTCTGGTCCAGAGAAGTGATTTCCCTTCCTGCAGAGAGCCGCCTCAAGTCTGGTCTAGAGCAGAGACTCACTATCTCTGGAGTGCCGCTCTCTTTTATCCTCCCAGAGAATGGGTGTGGGATAACACAAGAGCTTCTGGGAAAAATTACTTCAACCAATGAACTTGCTCCTCCCCGGGAGTTCGCAAGTAAAACTCCCAGTAAAGGCCGGAACTAGAGAATTGTTAAGTACTGACTTAGCACTTAGTAAAAACCTAATATCTCATTATCTCTTTAGCACGTAGTAAGAACCTAACAGTTCATTCCTTAAATGGCAATGATTTAGTTTAGTGAATGATCACTTAGTATTTATTATGCACCTAATATGTTCCAAGTGCTGTTTTAAGTGTGGGATAAATTTTTGAAAAAAAGCAAGAAAGATCTTAAAATCTAATGAATGAAGAAAAACACCAAAGAATGCTTGAAAAGAAGCTAGGGGAGAAATTATGCAGCACAAGGGGCTTTGTGAAAAACTAAAATATCAAATTGTGTATTTATGCAGCGTGGTAAAAAATATGGGAAAATTGGGGACCTAAGGAAATGTCTGCTTTGTTTCTTTTCCTTAAATGTTTATAGCTTCATCATTTAATCAGAAGGGCTTGTGAATCTGAATACTAAGGCTGCCTGGATCATGGAGAATGTTAAGATTTCCTAATGATTAGTTCTTGAGAATATGGGAGAGGAACCAATATCTAATATAAGTATTGTAGAGCAGTAAAGAAAAGACTAGAATGAGTATAAACCAGTGGAAATAAAATATATCTTGTAGTGTCCTGCCTAGCTTTCTGGAGGATCTCTGTATAGGCCTTGGTCTTAGGTGGAGAAGTGATGAAGGCAGGAAAGCTGCCATAAGGATGATCAAGGATGAAGTCTGGAGTCTGAGTTTCTAGTCCTCTCAGCCCTTAAATACCTCAGTATAATCACATCATTACATCACATTAAGTATATGTCAACTAGAGTGATTACCTCATTATATCACATGAAGTATGGTGAGCTAGAGTAAGCACCTTGTTGTGAAATACCTTTGCTTCAAGTAGAACACATGTGGTCATACCCTCCCTGACTTATCAGGGAGAGAGGTGAGAAATTCCAAAAGGAAAATGGGGAGCCAAACCAGATTTTTTAGCAGGTTTTCTCTGGGCTGAAGTATTTTACCTCACTCAGAGTTCCCCCACTATCTGCAGCCCTCTACAATAGATGGTAATATTGTGCAATGATAATGATAAGCAAAAAAAACAATGATACAATCAAATCTTCAATATTGGGTTTTTTTTTTGGTTGTTTTGTTTTTTATTCAAGTCAGTCTTGTCTCTTTGTGACCACATTTGAAGTTTTCTTGGCAAAGATAATGGAGTGCCTTGTTATTTGCATCTATAGTCATTTTATAGGCAAAGAAACTGAGGCAAATATGGTGAAAAAGAGTAACCCAATGTCACACTGCTATGAAGTATCTGAGAACACATTTAAAAATCAGAATTTCCTTACTCCAGGCTCACCTAGATTGCCCTATGAAACTCCTAACATACATAGTATTAATCAAAATTTTAAAGAATGTGAGGTTTGTATCCCTGATGCATCACTGTACAACTATTATATCATATCATATGACATTATAAAAACTTCCAATAGAAGAAAGAAATCACTTCTGGTTGCTATTATCAAGTAACCTTTTGTAAAGGAGATAAACTTTATATTGGTCCTGAGGAAAAATTGATAAAGTTGTGAAATATGTAGGGCAAGCATATGAGCTAGAGATGACTCATGAGCCAAGACCATAGTTTGAAATGGAAAGGCACATTTAAAGGACATTTTTTTTTCTGGAGTCAAGGGTTTGTTTAGGAAAAGAGAGGTCATAAAATTGGATCTGAATGTCAGGTTATGAAATTTAGGATATCCTGTAGGCATACCCATTCCAATAGGCAAATATTTCTAACAGAATATGAGGATAACCTGTTTTCAACTCTAAGTTTACATTTTTAGTGATCTTTTACTTATAAAGGCAAATTCTGTAGCAGTTCCGAGCAGACAAGGAACACAATGAAGCGACCCCAGCAAGGAGATTGTAGAAGTAGTCCAAACTTGATATAATTATCAAACAATTTTCTGAAATAGGAGTTGGATTTCAAAGCCCAACTCCTCTTGTGCAGCAAAATAACTGTATGCACATGTATACATATATTGTATTTAACATATACTTTAACATATTTAACATGTATTGGTTTACCTAACATCTGGAGGAGGGGGTAGGGGGAAGGAGGGGAAAATTGGAGCAAAAGGTTTTGCAATTGTCAATGCTGAAAAATTATCCATGCATATATCTTCTAAATAAAAAGATATAATAATTTTTTTAAAAAGAAAAAAATAGAAAAAAATGAAATAAGGAGTTGGTAGTGGAAGTACAAAGGGAGGTTTAAGTTGTAGAGACAATTTCAAGGGAAATGAACAGTTGTGAGGGATAAGCAAAGCAATGAATTTAAAAATCTGAAAAAAATTATGAATTGTAGGATAAGGAGAAAATTCACTCTTAGTGAATTTGAATCCTAAGAAAAAAAAAATCTATCAGAAAGCTGAAAGTGAAACATTATCACTCAGGAGAGAAGTCAAGATGGTTAGAGGTATAGAAACCATACAAATAAAAGATACAGTTGAAGCTTTGGTAGTGGATCAAAAAACCATATATCTAATTGATAAATATTAAAGAAGATAGTATTTATTTGATCTACAGTTCAATTCTATGCTTTAAGTAACTTCCAATGTAGAAACTCTCTCTCTGCTGAAGAGTAAAACTTACAAGTATTAAGTAATCAGAAAGTTTTCTGAGAGAATATCAAGTTTGAATGACTTGGTCATGGTAACCTGGCAGGTTTGCTTCAGAGACAGAAATTGAGTTCATGTCTTATTGATGACAAAGGTGGTTTTGACTAAGCTCTATATAACCTAGATGGTACATCTAAAGAAAATCTTAGACTTAAAGTTAAAATTTCTGAAAAGATGTATGTGAAGAAACCAGAAGGGGAAAAAAGGAAAAACTTACAAAAGAAAGACATTAATTTATTTCAGTAAATATTAGATATATATTATGTATGAAATATATAAATATGAATTAAGATAATAATAGGTGGAAGATAGATCAAATATAGATAGGTAATAGATAATATAAATTGCCAATAATTATTTATTGAACAATGACTCTGTGCTAAGCAGTAGGGATAAAAACCACAATAAATTAAAGTCAGTCCCTGCCCTCAAGGAACTTACAATATAATGGAAGAAGATTAAAAGCAAAAAAGTTTGAAAAAGGGATGGGATGAGGAGCACAGAAAATCCAATGTAGGACAACAATTAAAAAGTCAAGGAAAATAACAAAATAGTGCATCCAAATAAGAAATGAAATTTACTGAGTTCAGCCCAGTCTGTAAGTTGAAGTTTTGGAGTTTTCATCCTCCACAGTTAAGGTGGAGAGTAGGGGTAAGATAGAGTCCCAGGATTGATGTGTTTGGTTTCCCCAATAATGAGATTCCTGGAGTATGGTGAAAAAGTCAGAAAAGTCACTTAACAGTGGATCCACTAGAGAAATGAAGAAAAAAACTTTCATTACATACATATCTTCATTCCATCATCAAACAAAATCAGTGCTTTTATAATCCTTTACCTTTCTGTCTATGGTAATACTTTCTGAAGCAGAACCAAAAAAACCTAAGAAATTCAAATAGTACAGACATTATACTAGATAGAGTCTCATCAAACAGTGTTCTTATCAGGATATTCCACTATATTTTACAATTATATGCGATCTATCTCAGAATAAGGCTCAGTGCCAAGAGTTTGCCTACCTCATATTTATTTTTGGTGCTCACTAATTCACTGAATCCTTTCGCTCCAAAATCATGTAATACACTATCATCCTTGACAAGCTTCTTTAGCCAAAACTTACTCATTTCTCTGTTATGGGCCAAAACTCTGAATTTGAAACAAAAGATTCTTACAAGGTAATAAATCAGTGGAATTGCTAGAGACAATAGTTATCTAATTTAGCATGGTGCTTAACAGTTATCTAGTTCAGTACATGTACTTAGTACTTACTATAGTTCTATAAGATTCATCTCTATGATAAGAGAGCATATATAATCTAGGAGCCCCAGCCAGGAGTCAGTCTAGGAGATTCAGAAGCCAGAGAAGGCTCAAGCTCTCAGAACTAGGGCCAGACTAAAAGGCTCTCCAGAAAGCTGCCCTGGCCCAGGAAGGAGATAATAAGGATCTGGACTATAAAAAAGCTAACCCCACCATAGGAAAGGAGACAAGACTCAGAAAGAGATAATAAAGGATGTATACTTTAATCCCTCACTACTCTTATGGTGATAACTGAAGTGAAAGGAAGTCTAACTCCAGACACCCCAAGAAAACCCCAACAAGAGAACATTAATCTACTTGATTGGTGATGATAAGGTGGTATAGGGTGAAGGGTTATACTAGAATATTTACTGAAAGAAGTGATGCTAGAACTTGTTCTCAAAAAGAGATAAAAATATTATAAATCACAGAATATCAGAACTGAAGGGCAGGCATTTAATCAAAACTCTTATTTTGAGATATAAACAGAAGGAATGGAAATGTGCAAAGACCTATGGGTTTTAACATAGATTTGGAGAATCCTCTTTTGTCTATGAAAGGTTGCAATGCAAATATTATTAATTTCCTTTCCCTACTGCATTATTATGTGATGTACACTGAGTACAGATAATGGTCTGCAATAAGTGTATTTTCATAAAGTGTTGTGGATTTTTTCATCAGGCAATCTGAACTAGTCTTAGATATGGAGGATGTGTTATTATTTCTCCAATATTACTTTGAATCAATGACTCTCTTATAGTGTTTTTAAACTCAATGTTAAAAAAAATTTCAGAAATCTGTGATCTCATTATATGAATAGCTAAGTTAATGTCTAAAGAGGATTTAAAACTTTTATAATTCTTAGTATGCTTTTATTATCCTTTTAATTATTTTTAAGCAAACTTTTTTTGGAAACACTATGTCTATAGAGCACTAAAAGCATTTGAAATCTGAGAGAAAATATTCACCATTGGAACAAGTTCATCTATGTTTAGCTTTTGTTGTTGCTTAATATAAATTAAATAAATATCTTCTGTTCATTTATTTATTTTCTTATATGCTATTTATATTTATACATAATATCTATTTTCTATTTTTCCTGATATCTTTTCCCCTAACTATTTCTTAAAACCCTCACACAACAAAAAGTAAAATTATTCTAGGATATATTTATTTAGAATTTAAATGAAAAATAAGCAATATTATATATTGTCACAAAGAAATAAAAAGCATGTAATTGATATTTTAATGACATAGAAAATAAAGATCTCTAGCTTATTGAGATTAGGGGATGGTGGTGGGATATGTTTTCTGGAGGTTCACTGGGAAAAGATTGAGCAGGATTTCATTGGTTGAGAAAAGACATTTTGTAATATTCACCAAATGGGATAATATTCATGTTGATGATTACACACTCATTGAAAAAATGAATGTGGACAAATTAGAAATTTAATTAAATATAGAATGAACTGTATTACATATAGAAGCTTATAAATAGGTAGTTGGATTGTATGCAAGTGGTTGTTATGAAGGTCAAATATAATATCTATAAGGGACTTGCTAAAATTTAGGGTCCAATATTTTATATATCATAGGCACTTGATAAAAAAATGTCGAATTGTAAATGTAAATAATATGAATGTAACAAATTGGGTTTATTGAAGGATAGAAGAAGGAAAAATTTCCCATAAATATTCATTTACTGACAACTTTACAGATAAGATTCTACCTTTCATCATGGACACCAGAGTTCTAATATTAATTTGGTGATAACCTGGATTTTCCCAAATGCAATATTTAGTATTATTGGATTGGCTAAAATCATTGGGGAGTGGATCCATCTTTACTTAGCTTTACTTCACTTATATCATGTTCAGAACTCAAAACTCCTCTGTTACACCTGAATCCTTCTATATTTGGTCAAATGGAACAATAAGAAGGTAGCTCCACCATGATATTCAAAAATTATTAATCAATGTTTCTTAGTCCATTATCAGGCCTTCTATAAACTGTTTTGTTTTTATTGTTTTCCAATCCAAATATACATATATATAGATATATATAGATATAGATATATATCTCTCTCTATATATATATAAAATCTAAAAAAAGAGAATGAAACCAATAGTCACCTAATTGAGTCATTTCTTATCCCACATGATTCAGCAAAATTGTGGAAATAAATAATTTCATGAAGTCAAAATCTTTTTCTAATGGCAGTTCAAGATCTTCCATACAGTATTTAGTTATAACATATAACATATACAATTTAATTCTATCCAGCTGTGGTCAATTGCTCATTCAAAGATGTCCCATATTAGTCTGTTCTAGAAATTTCAATGTTAATAACAGTCCTTTTAGAGTTGTATTCTCTCCAGTTATTTGAATTGAAAGCTGTGTCACCCTTTCTTATCATTGAGGTAATATGTCCAAAAAATCATGGTATTGACAAAAGGATGAAGTAAGAGCTCATGAAAGAGCTCATTGCATCAATCTGTTATACATGAATAGAGTAAAAAGATACTAATTTTTTTAAAGTAAAAAAAAAAAAAAAAAGAAAAAGATAGAAAAGAAGACTAACAAAAGACCCTCAGAAGAGAATAGCTGCTCAGGTAAGGGAAAAGAAAGAAAAAGGAAATGAGAAAACAGCAGGAGATAAAACAAAACAAAACTCTGGAACAATGAAGGTGAAATTATATTAGTTCAACAGGGAAAATCAAATTGAATAAAGTACTTTAAAAGGATTAAAGAAGGATACTGTTACAGAAGATAAGGTTTTAATAAAAGGGGAAAAGTTAATTATAATGATTGATTATAATCAATATAATGAGACCTGAAAAATTAATAATAAAAGTCAAAATATAGAGAATGTGCTGAAAAAATAGAATAAATGAACACGAAAATTGATAGGAAATAAAATGATTAGGCCAGAAGGACAGGTAACAGAACATGAAAAAGTATAACATCAAAAAAAAAAATAAATCAATGAATGAAAAAATTTACTAATAATATGTTAGTTTCAAGATGAGATGGTTTTTTAAATGTATGCTTCAAATTATTCATTTACAAAATAAATTTTATTCCTTAACTTACTAATTTGAAACCTTTATTCATTCTTCATATTCAATCAATCATTATTTCATTCATACCATGAGACTAAGAGAGGGAGTGACTTATTGTAATATCTTAATCTTCCTACTTAAATATGGCACTCCTAGCTTTAAGATTGATGGCGAAAGATAACCTAGACTCCTTATTAAATTGTATATGTAATATACTTTTTTTTAATCTCACAACTACTATTTTTATAAATTTAAGGAATTTTTTTATAGTTCTGCATTTCCATTTTTCCAGATTTCTTTGCTTAAAAAGAATCAATATATTAGTTTTATAACAGGTTTTTATTACTTCCCAGTAGCCTATAGCTACCCTATTATTTGAAGACTTGCTTCACTGGGCATATTTCTGGTCTATTGACTTTGTGATTTTCATTTCAGCACATCATTTACTTAGCTATTCTGTTTTATTCTTATCCATGGCTAGCCCAATGCATTAGCAGTGCTGTAAGCAATACTTCAGAATTGATGAGTAGATTAAGCATGCCTAGTGATATGGTTTGGGGGACAGTTGAACAAATGTGTTTGCTTCTTATTTAAAGAGCCTATTTTTAGTTTTTTCTATGTATGAATTAATTAAATCACATCAGAATTTTTTTTCTGTGACCTCCATAGTTATTCTTCCCTATATTCAACAGTGTTTGTCTCTCTCCATTTTCTGTTGAATTTGTAGGTGGCAGAATAGCTAACACAATTTTCATTACTTTGATTCCTCTATGTATATTGGATGTTTTTATTTCTAAATATGGAACCTCAGAGTAAGAAAAAAATGAAAACTTGGGAGTTGAGACACTCTAGCCAATTTATCTTAGTATATCCGATAAGAGATCTACATAACACTTGATGAAGCAGTCCATTCTACTTTTTACTACTCTCATCAATGAGATGATTTTCCTTACATAATAATAAATCCACATCTTTTAACTTCCATCAATTTAGTAGGAAATAAACTCCCTAAATGCAGTATCATTTCATTTTTTCCCTTAATATCCTCATTGTCTACCACAGCACATTTAACAATATATGTGTGCACATTGTGTATATGTGTGTATATATAATCTATATAATGTATTTTAAGTATGTATGTACATTTGTATAAATATATGTATAAACATATATATATATGCCAAAATATATTGTAAGTTGAAAAGATCCAAATTCAATTACTTCTTTTTCTATTCAAAAAATACATTGAAAAGACAAATCTATTTTCCCCTATCTAATGAATTTTTTCCATTCTTGAAAATATTTATCATTTCTATCTTTAAAATTTTATTTCCTTGGTTAAACATTCTCTATAAATTTCCTTATTATAACAATGGATCTCTTGACTGTGATGATTTGAAGTTTTCTCACCAACCTAAATTCCCTTTCCAATCCAGTCTTCAGTTCGCCAAAGTTATTCCTATAAACTAACATTTAGATATGATCACAAAAAAAGTTGTCTAACCAGGACATGTATAAAAAAGGTTTTATAAAATGTAACAATGGTTGGTCCATATCTTAATAAAAGGAAAATAACAGATTCTCACTCTTTTGTTCTTCAATATGAATTGAAATCTTCTTTATTAAATTATCAGTATTAGAATCAAAGTGAGTATAAGAATGCATACATGTAGAATTCAATAAATGTTCTGTGATATTTTTGTTCTTTTTCTGTCATATTAGCCAATTTGAGAGGAGTGATTCTTTAGCTCAGAGTTGCATTTTCTCTAATCAGTAGTTATTTAGGGCACATTTTTGTTTTCCTTTTCTTTTGTTTTTGTTTTGTTTTTTTTTTTAACTTTCTAGATCCAATTTTTCTTGTGCAGCAAGGTAACTGTATAAATATGTACAAATATGTACACATATATTGGAATTAACAAATACTTTAACATATTTAACATGTATTGGACTATCTGCCATCTAAGGGAGGGGGTGAGGGGAAAGAGGGGAAAAATTGGAGCAGAAGATTTTGCAAGGGTCAATGTTGAAAAATTTCTCATGTATGTGTTTTGTAAATAAAAAGCTATAATTAAAAAAAGAAAAAATATTTTCTAGATTTGTAAAATTATTTTGGGGGATTTTGATTGATATGGCACTAAATAACTAGATTAATTTAGGCAGTATTGACTTTTTTTTTTGTATTTACTCAGCTACCCATGAGCAATTTCCAATTCATTACATATGACTCTATTTGTGTGGAAAGTGATTTGTATTTGTGTTCATATAGTTCTTGACTTTGCCTTGGCAGGTAGACTCCCAAATATTTTTTTTTTTATTATTTACAGTAATTTTTAAATGGAATTTCTATTTGTATCTCTTGATGTTAAATATCGCTGGCAATAAACAAAACAATTCTGATGATTTATGTGGATTTATTTTGTATCCTGCAACTTTGTTAAAGTTGTGAATTGTACATTCTCTAGGGTTCTTTCTATAAGTATGCCATTATATGATCATCTGCAAAGGGTGATAATTTGGTTTCCAAATTACCTAGTTTAATTCCTTTAATTTCTTTTTCTTCCCATTGCCAAAGCTAACATTTCTAATACAGTATTGAATAGTAATAGTGATAGTAGGCAAACTTTTATTACGCCAGATCTTATTGGGTATGGTTCTAGTTTGTCCCCATTACATATGATGCTTCCTGATGATTTTAAATCAATGCTACTGATCATTTTAAGGAAAACTCCATTTATTCTTGTACTTTGTAGTGTTTTTAATGTGAATGGGTGTTGGATTTTATTAAATGATTTTTCTACATCTATTGAAATAATCATATGATTTTTGTTTCTTTATTGTATTAGTCAATTATGCAAATAACTTTCTCAGTATTGAACTAGCTCTGCATTCCTAGTATAAATCCTACTTGGTCAAAATATATTATCTTGGAGATGACTTTCTGTAATATTTTTGTTAATACCTTATTTAAGATTATTTCATCAACATTCATTAGGAAAATTGGTCTATAATTTTCTTTCTCTGTTTTCATCCTACCTGGTTTAGGTATCAATACCATGTCTGTGTCATAAAAGGAATTTGGTAGGAGTCCTTTCCCCATTTTTTGCAAATAGTTTGCATAGGATTGGAATTGATTATTGTTTAAATGTTTGATAAAATACATATATAAATTCATTTGGTCCTGCAGATTTTTTTCTTAGGGAATTGATTAATCACTTGTTCTATTTCTTTTTCTAAAATGAGACTATTTAAATAATTTATTTCTTCTGTTAATTTAGGCAATCTATGTTTTTATAGATATTTCTCTATTTCACTTAGTTTATCTAATTTATTGACATATAATTGGACAACATAACATCTATTTATTGCTTTAATTTCCTCTTCATTGGTGGAAAGTTCTCCCTTTTCATTTTTAATATTAACAACTTGATTTTCTTTTTTTCCTTTTTCTAATCAAATTAACTAAATGTTTATATATTTTGTTGATTTTTTCCATAAAACTAACTCTTAGTTTTATTTAATTCAATATTTATACACTTTCAGTTTTAATAATCTCCCTCTTTATTTTTAGAATTTCAAACTTGGTATTTATGTGGGAGTTTTTAATGTATTCTTCTTTTGTATATTTGTTAGGTGCTAGCTCAATTTATTGATATTCTCCTTTTCTCTTTTACACAAATAAGTATTTGGAGCTTTACAATTTTCTTTAATAACTATTTTGGTTGCATTACACAAATATTGGTATGTTGTCTCATTATTGTCATTCCCTTGGATGACATTATCAATTGTTTCTATGATTTTCTTGTTTTACCTACTCATTCTTTAGGATCAGATTATTTAGTTTCCAATTAATCGTTGGTGTATTTTCCCCTGGCCTTTTGTTTAATGTAATTTTTATTGAATCGTGATCTGAAAAAAAATGCATTTACTATTTCTGCCTTTCTGCATTTGATTTTGAGCTCTTTAAACCCTACTATATGGTCCCATTTTATATAGGTTCCATGAACTGCTGAGGAAAAAGTGTACTCCTTTCTTTCTCCATTTAATTTTCACCAAAGTTCTATCATCTCTAAATTTCTAAAATTCTATTTACCTCTTTATTTTCTTTCTTATTTATTTTGTGGATCAATTTATCTAATTCTCATAGAGTAATATTGAGATACTCCACTATTATAGTTTTGCCAACTATTTCTTCTTTCATCTCTTTTAACTTTTCTAGGAATTTAGATGTTATATTACTTGGTGCAAATATGTTTAGTATTGATATTACTTCATTATCTATGGTACACTTAGCAAGATATATTTGCATTCCCTTTCTCTTTTAATTAAATCTTTTTTGCTTTTGCTTGATCTGAGATCAGTATTGCTACCCCTGTTTTTTTTTGTTTTTTTTGTTTTTTTTTACTGCACCTGAAGCATAAAAGGTTTTGCTCCAGCCTTATGTCTTCATTCTAAATATATTACTCTGCTTTGAATGTGTTTCTTGTAAGGAACATATTGTAGATTCTGACTTATAATCCAGTCTGCTATCCATTTCCATGTTAGAGTTTTTCTAATTCATATTCACAACTAAATGACTAATTGTGTATTTCCTGCCATCTTATTTTCCCCAAGTTATGTTTTTCTCTTTCTTTTCCCCCTTTCCCTCCTCCCCAGTATTTTCTTCTGACCACCATCTCTTTCAAGCAGCCCTTCCCCTTAATAGCACCTCCACTTTTGCCCTACTACTTCTGTTTTCCCTTCTGTTATCATATTTACTTGGCCTACACATGAGCAATTGATATTTTCCAATAATTTAGAATTAACTTTATTTGTGCATAAAGTGTTTTGTAATTATGTACATAAAGTTCTTAGATTTGTCTTGGCAGAAGACTCCCAATTATTTTATATATTGTCTACAATTATTTTAAATGGAATTCAAAATGGGAATTTCTATTTCTTTTTGCTATTTTTTGTTAGTAATATATAGAAATACCAGTGATTTATGTGGGGTTATTTAATATTCTGTAGTTTTGCTTAAATTGTTAGTTACTTAAAGTAGCTTTTTTTTCACTTGATTCTCTAGGATTTTTTTAAGTATAACATCATATCACTTAGAGTGATAGTTTAATTTCTTCATTGGCCTTTTGTCTTTTTTTTTCTCTTCTTGTGAAAGCTAACATTTCTAGTACTACATTGAGTAATAATATGCATTATTCCCTGACTCTAATCATATTGCGAAGTCTTCTAGCTGATTCTCCTTATATATAATGCTTATAGATAGTATCAGATAGATACTGCTTATTATTTTGAAGAAATATCCATCTGTTTTAATGCTCTCTTATGTTTTCAGAGGTTTATGTAAAGATTGTTTCAAAGAGAAACTGGAGTGAGTTCAGTCAACTTCTTGGATTCTCTCTGTCATCTTATCATCTATTGGTCTTGTTTCAGGCAGGTCTGTGACAACTATGGAGTTAGGAAGGGATAATTTTTAATCTAGCCTTATACAATTACTGGCTGTATGAATATAGACAAGTCTCATACTCTTTCAATTTATTTTATCATATTTTAAATATTTCAATAACTCACCTCACTGGATTGTTTCAAGCATCAGGTTTACTGATATACATTCCTGATAGGCAATCTAGTGATATTTACCCAGGTTTTAACTCCCAACAGTAGACTCCAGAAATATTCTGGACTGCTGTTATAGCTAACAATCCTATGCTCACTATCTATATAAATGGCATGTCATTAAAAGGATTGGTAGAAACGAGTGCAGATCATATAGTTTTAAGATGTGCCAATTGGCCCGGTTATTGGCCAAAGTTTAAGGCAGATCCCTATATATCTGCTGTAGAAGGATCAATAGTAGCTGAAGTTAGTGCTATTTCTTTGAGATGGTCATTTGAAAGTAAAACAGAAGTTTTTACTCCTTTTGTAGTAGAAAAAATCCCCATTAATCTATGGGGAAGAACATCTTACAACAGTTAGGATTACAATTGAGTACTTTGGCTTTTTAGTCAGGGCTGTTGTTAAAGGTCTGCCTGCACTCTCACCTGTTCCCATTCAATGGAAAAACTGATTCACTGGTGTGGGTAGAGTAGTGTCCCTTATCAAGTGAAAAAATTCAGGCCTTATTACATATAATACAAGAGCAATGTTACCAAAGACACTTAACAATCTTCTCTAAGTCCTTGGTCCTTGGAATTTCCCTGTATTTGTTGTAAACCCATCCCCTAGATAGTAGGTAGTCCCATACATGTTAAATATATTAAAGTGTATGTTAAACACAATATATGTATACATATTAATACAGTTGTCTTGCTACACAAGAAGAATCAGATTTAGAAAGAAGGTAAAAATAATCTGGGAAGAAAAACAAAAATGCAAGCAAACAATAAGAGAAAGATTGTAAATGCTAGGTTGTGATCCACACTAATTTCCTAGTATTCTTTCACTAGGTGTATCTGGTTCTGTTCATTACTGATCATCTGGAACTAATTTGAATCTTCTTATTGTTGAAGATAGCAACTTCCATCACAATTAATCCTCATATAGTATTGTTGTTGAAGTGTATAATGATCTCCTGGTTCTGCTCATTTCACTTGACATGAGTTCATGTAAGTCTCTACAGGCCTCTCTGTATTCATCTTTATGGTCATTTCTTACAAAACAATAATATTCCATAACATTCATATGCCACAATTTCCCCAACCATTCTCCAATTGATGAGCATCCATTCACTTTCCAGTTTCTAGCCACTACAAAAAGGGCTGCCAGAAACATTTTTGCACATACAGGTCCCTTTCCCTTCTTTAATATCTCTTTTGGATATAAGCCAAGTAGCAACACTGCTGGGTTAAAGGTTGTGCACCATTTGACAACTTTTTAACCATAGTTCCAAATTGCTCTCCAGAATGGATGTATATGTTCACAACTCCACCAACATATCAGTGTCCCCCTTTCCCCATATCCCATCCAACATTCATCAGTATCTTTTCCTATCATCTTAGTCAATCTAAGATGTGTGTAGTGGTATCTCAGAGTTGTCTTAATTTGTATTTCTCTGATCAATAATTATTTGGTACACCTTTTCCTATGGGTAGAAATAGTTTCAATTTCATCATCATATACTTTGACCATTTACCAATTGGAGAATTGCTTGATTTATAAATTTGAATCAATTTGCTATATAGTTTGGAAATGAGGCCTTTATCAGAACCTTTAACTGTAAAGATGTTTTCCCATTTTATTGCTTCCATTCTAATCTTGTCTGCCTTAGTTTTGTTTGTACAAAAGCTTTTCAACTTGAGATAATCAAAATTTTCTATTTTGTGATCAATAATTATCTCTGGCTCTTCTTTGGTCACAAATTTCTTCCTCCTCCACATATCTGAGAGGTATATTATCCTATGTTCTTCTAATTTATTTATAAGTTCATTCTTTATGCCTAGATTGTGAACCCATTTTGACCTTGTCTTGGTGTGTGGTGTTAAATGTGGGTCAATGCCTAGTTTCTGCCAATTTAATTTCCAATTTTCCCAGAACTTTTTTTTATCAAATAGTGCATTCTTATCCCAAAAGTTGGGATTTTTGGGTTTATCAAACACTAGATTGCTATAGTTATTGACTATTTTATCCTGTGAACCTACCTATTGCATTGATCAAGTAGTCTATTTCTTAGCCAATATCAAGTGATTTTGGTAACTGCTGCTTTATAATATAGTTTTAGATCAAGTACAGCTAGGCCACCTTCATTTGATTTTTTTTTTTTTCATTAGTTTCCTTGAAATTTTTGACCTTTTGTTCTTCCAGTTGAACTTTGTTGTTATTTTTCTAGGTCATTAAAATAGTTTCTTGGGAGTCTGATTGGTATAGAACAAAATAAATAGATAAGTTTAGGGACTACTGTTATATTTATTATATTCACCCAATCAATCCAAGAACACTTAATATTTTTCCAGTTATTTAGATCTGACTTTATTTTTGTGAAAAAGTGTTTTTTTTTTTTTTTTTTTTTTTTTTTTTTTTTTTTTTTTTTTTTGTTGTTGTTGTTGTTGTTTTAGTTTTGCTCATATAGTTTGTGACTCCTGACTTTCCCTTGGCAAATAGATTCCCAAATATTTTATACTATTGACAATTATTTTAATAGAATTTATCTTTATATCTCTTGTTCCTGTATTTTGTTAGTGATATATAGAAATATTGATGATTTGTGTGTATTTTGTATCCTGTAACTTTGCTAAACTTGTGGATTATTTCTAATAACTTTTTAGTAGAAACTCTGGGGTTCTTTAAGTATACCATCATATCATCTGCAAAGAATAATAATTTGGTTTTCTCATTACCTACACTAATTCTTTTTGTCTCTTTTTTTATCTCTTATTGCCTAAGCTAGCATTTCTAATACAATATTGAATAGTGATGGTGATAGTGAGCAGCCTGGTTTCACTCCTGAATTTATTGCCAATAGTTGCAGTTTATCACCATTACATATGATGCTTACTGATGGTTTTAAATAGATGCTACTGACTATTTTAAGGGAAAGTCCAATTATTCCTATATTCTCTAGTATTTTTAACAGGAATGAATTTTGCATTTAATCAAATGCATTTTCCACATCTATTGAGATGATCATATGTTTTTTTGTTAATTTGGTTATTAATATAATCAATTATGTTAATAGTTTTCCTAATATTAAACCAGCCCTGCATTCCTAGTATAAATCCTACTTGGTCATGGTGTTTTATCCTGAGGATTATTTTCTGTAATATTCTTGCTAATATTTTATTTCATATTTTTGCATCAATGTTCATTTGCATCAATGCAAAGATTTTGCATCAATCACTATAGATCGGTCTATAATTTTCTTTTTTCTGTTTTTGTCCTACCTGGTTTAGGTATCAGTACCATGTCTGTGTCATAAAAAGAATTTGGTGGGACTCCTTCATTCCCTATTTTTTCAAGTAGTTTGTACAGCATTGGAGTTTATTGTTCTTTAAATGTTTGGTGGAATTCACATGTAAATTCACCTGGTCCTGGGATTTTTTCTTAGGAAGTTGATTAATAGCTTGTTTTATTTCTTTTTTTCTAAAATGGGATTATTTAACCAATTTACTTCTTCCTCTGTTAATCTGTATAATTTATTTTTTTGAAGGTATTCATCCATTTAATTTAAGTTATAAAATTCATTGGCATAGAGTTGGGCAAAATAACTCCTAATTATTGCTTTAATTTCCTCTTCATTAGTGGAAAGTTCTCCCATTTCTTTATTAACACTAACAATTTGATTTTCCACTTTCTTTTTTCTAATAAAATTTACCAAGTGTTTATTTATTTTGTTGTTTTTTTCATAAAACCAACTCTTAGTTTTATTTATTAATTCAATAGTTTTTTTTTACTTTTAATTTCATTAATCTCTCCTTTTATTTTTAGAATTTTAAAGTTTAGTTTTTGCTTCCAGTTTTTTTAGTTGCAAGCCTAATTAATTGATTTTCTCTTTCTCTTTATTTCTCTCTAGGCTTCTAGAGATAAAATTTCCCCTTATTACTGCTTTGGGTGCATCCCACACATTTTGGTATATCATCTCATTATTGTCATTCTCTTCGGTGGAATTATTAATTGTGTCTATGATTTACTGTTTCACTCATTCATTTTTTAGAATGAGATTATTTAGTTTCTAATTACTTTTTGATCTATTTTTCCTAGCTTTTTTATTGAATGTAATTTTTATTGCATCTTGATCTGAAAATAATGCATTTACTGTTTCTGCCTTTTTGAATTTGAATTTGAAGTCTTTATGTCCTAATATAAAGTCAATTTTTGTATAGGTTCCATGAACTGCTGAGAAGAAAGTGTACTCCTTTCTGTCTCTGTTTACTTTTTTCCAAAGATCTATCATACTTAATTTTTCTAGTGTTTTATTTAACTCTTTAACTTCTTTTTTATTTATTTTGTGATTTCATTTATCTAGTTCTGAGAGTGCAAAGTTGAGATCTCCCACTATTATAATTTTGCTCTTTATTTCTTCTTGCAGATCTCTTAACTTCTCCTTTAGGAATTGAGATGCTATACTACTTGATATATATATATATATATATATATATATATATATATATATATATATATATATATGTATATATATATATGTTTAGTATTGATATTGCTTCATTATCTGTGCCCTTCCTTATCTCTTTTAATTAGATCAGGTTTTTCTTTTCCTTGATCTGAGATCAGGATGGCTACCCCTGCTTTTTTGGCTTCATCTGAAGCACAGTAGATCCTGCTCCAGCCTTTTTACCTTTATGTATGTATTACTCTGCTTCAAGTGTGTTTCCTATAAACAACATATTGTAGGATTATGACTTTTAATCGAGTCTGCTATCTGTCTCTGCTTTATGGGGAAGTTTACCCCATTCACTTTTATGGTTAAGATTACTAATTTTGTATTTCCTGCAATTCTGTTAACCCCAGATTATGCTTTTCTCTTTCCTTTTCCCTTACTTCCCTCCCCAGTATAAAACTTATACACACCACTTGCCTCACACACCATCTTTTACATGGCAAATGAACTGCTATGATATTTTTGTACATATATATATAGGCTTTCCCCCCCAAAAAAAAAAAAAAACTTTTGGGGATATAAATGTGGTAATAGTATCGCTGGGTCAAAGAATATGCACAATTTTATAACTCTTTTGATATAGTTCCAAATTGCTCAGCACAATGGTTGGATTAGTTCACAACTACATCAACAGTATATTAATATCTCACTTTTCTCACATTCCATTCACAATATGTCATTTTCATTTTCTTCTATATTAGCCAAACTGGTAGCTATAAGATGGTACCTCAGAGTAGCTATAATTTAAAATTATTTTATCAGTGGTGATTTGGAAATTTTTATATGACTACAGATAGCTTTGATTTATTCATCAAAATTACCTATTTTACATACTGTAATAATCCTCTTATTTGTTCATAAATCTTTTTTCTCATCCAGAGATCTGAAATGTAAACTATTCTGTGATTCCTTAATATGCTTTATACATAAATCATATGTTATTTTGAAAGGGACTATTTAATTTTTACATTTATGTCATTTGTTTGGGAAATACAGAACATAAGATGTCTAAAAAATAACCAAATTGAGAAGCATAATAGGACCCTGCAGAGATGCTACTGGAATTTAGAAAAGAAATTAGGACTGATAAAGTAGCTATGAGAAGGATCTCTATCATCCCTGCCCTGTCCCCCCACCTCAAAAAAATATTTTAAAGAGCACTTTCTAGTGAATTAATAATTACATAAAGATTTTTTTAAAATAGCTAAACAAAATAAATCAATAACTACAAAATTCTGACATTTTTTATTGTGTGATATATTCCTCTTTCTGAAGAGAAGAAAAAAATGCATTTTCATATCTCTTCTTTGGATTTCATTTGATCATTATAATTTCATAGTGTTCAATTTAAATTATTTTATTATTGCTCATTTAATTTATATAATTTTATTTATTAGGTGTATAGTTTGCCTGGCTTTAATTTTTCATTATTATATTAGTTCATATAAAAGTGTTACTTTAAATGAGTGTTTTTTTTTTCCATTGGAGGAAGAAGATTTCCCATACTACCAAATTCAAAAGACCATACCAAAAAGAAAAAGAAGAAAAGAAACTATGAAAACTGTCTCTTTTTTCATCTTTTTTTTAGTTTTCAAGTCTATAGTATGTCTCCTCTTTTTGGCGATCTATTAGTAACAATAAGAGAATGGGATCATTCTGATGTAATGAAAAATGCTTTAAAACATAAATTGATCACCAAGACTTTTCATTGGATAGAAGCTATTTCTTACTTTGTCTTTGATTCTGTAAAGGAGTAGAAGAAAGAAATAAGTTCCCTGCTGAATCTAAAGTGGTTAAATTATTAGATCAAGGGGGTCAAATGATCTCTTCCAGTGTGTGTAACGAGCTGTCGTCTCCAGAAGCTGCTGGATCGCTCTCTGGGAAGAGATCTGCTGTGTCTACTCAAATCTCTCAGACAGATTCTTCTTCCTGTAACGAACCGTTGTCTCCAGGCAGTTGCTGTTAACTCTTGTCCAAAGAAGTGACTTCCCTTCCTGCAGAGAGCCCCGTCAAGCCTGATGCAATTCAGAGTCTCCTCCTCTTCCTGGAGTGCTGTCCTCTTTATCCTCCCAGAGAATGGGCGTGGGATAATGCAAGGGCTTCTGGGAAGAACCACTTCAGCCAATGGGCTTGCTCCTTCTATCAAGTCAACCTGAGTTCTCACCTTGTAATTGTCCAACCTGAATTCTCACCTTGTCACTATCCAGACAACCCGAGTTCTCACTTAGTAATCCTAACAAGTGTGAGCCATTTGCTCTGTATGGCTAAGCACTTTCCCATAATTTTTCAGGACACTTAATTTCCTCTATAACATTTTATCCAATTGTAATGTTTCTTACTTTGAAAAGGGAGGAGCATATTTAATCACCAGAACAGGAATTAGATTAAATCCTTTATGCTTTTGTTGAAAGAAAATGAGATCTATTTTGATACAAAAAGCTAAGGTTTTCTTAATCTTTCTTTGATTTTTTTCCCCTTATAAATAGTCAGAAATTATGCCCAAAAAGTTATCAAACTGTGCATACCCTTTGACCCAGCAATGCTACTACTGGGATTATATCCCAAAGAAATACTAAAGAGCGGAAAGAGACATATATGTGCCAAAATGTTTGTGGCAGCTCTTTTTGTTGTAGCTAGAAACTGGAAGTTGAATGGATGTCCATCAGTTGGAGAATGGTTGGGTAAATTGTGGTATATGAAGGTTATGGAATATTATTGCTCGGTAAGAAATGACCAGCAGGAGGAATATAGAGAGGCCTGGAGAGACTTAAATCAACTGATGCTGAGCGAAATGAGCAGAACCAGAAGATCACTGTACACTTCAACAACAATACTGTATGAGGATGTATTCTGATGGAAGTGGAAATCTTCAACATAAAGAAGATCCAACTCACTTCCAGTTGATCAATGATGGACAGAGGTAGCTACACCCAGAGAAGAAACACTGGGAGGGGAATGAAAATTGTTAGCACTAATATCTGTCTGCCCAGGTTGCATATACCTTCGGATTCTAATGTTTATTGTGCAACAAGAAAATGATATTCGCACACATGTATTGTACCTAGACTATATTGTAACACATGTAAAATGTATGGTATTGCCTGTCGTCGGGGGGAGGGAATAGAGGGAGGGGGGGTAATTTGGAAAAATGAATACAAGGGATAATATTATAAAATATATATATATATATAAAATAAAAAAAATAAAATTAAAAAAAAATAAATAAATTTAAAAAAATAAATAAATAAATAAATAGCCAGAAAATAAAACTGCCTGCTTAATCTCTTAAAGAAATAAAGATATATTTATTATACCTGCATCCTCTTTCTTAGCTTTGTAATTTGGGGCAAGGTATAAGCTATGTAAAATTTTGTTTCCTTATCTCTTCAAAGAGAAAAATTTGCTAAGTGAAATATATCTGCTTTGCTTGCCATCTTTTCTTTCACAAAGACATTTCAATGGGAAGATATGCAAACTTTTCACTATATTAAAAGGAGTAGTCAAGGAATCAAAATTTAATAACATTATTGATGATCAATATAGCACTGAAATTTACTTCTTAGGCCACATGATCTGATTGTCTTTATATATATATATGAGGAAATTGATCCCCAGAGTAGTTGAATAATTTTCTCCAAATCATACAGGTTGGTAAATATAAGAGGCAAAATTTTAGCCCAAGTTATCAAATCCAGAGTCAGTGGTGTCCTCACAATACACTTGGAAATTGGAATATCTTAATTTAAATTTGACCTCTGATATTCATTAGTGCTATGAACCTGATTAAATTACTTTTATTGGGGCTGCTAGATGATACAGTGGATAGAGCATTGGCCCCAGTGTCAGGAGGACCTGACTTTAAGTCCAACCTCAAACATTTAACAAGTACTTTCTATGTGATCCCAGGCAAATTACTTAACCTTAATTGCCTCAAAAAATTACTTTCTCAGTTGATTAACTATTAAGGACTTGCATTTCAAGTCCTGGATAGTTTGACATATGCTATAGTGAAAGACGTTCCCATTATCCACATAGAATTCCTTACAGTAATGATGTCATTGATCCTTCCATTATTTATAAACTCATAGTATTTTCTACCAGCACTATGGCACAACAATCAAATGGCTCCTACCCTGAAGGAGCTATTAGTCTATAAGGGAAATAATATATTTGTTATTGGTTCCTGATTCAAAGCATTAATATAGATTTAATGATTGATATTGTGGAGAACAACATATACACAAATTATCAGGTGTGATAGTGGCATCTTTACTGACTCATGAGAGTTAATTATTTGATTTTCTTTGAGTAGTTGCAACTCATACATTACCAGAAATTACAAGTTATATCTTTATTTGTTTTGTTGATTGTATAAACATAAGAAAATAGTCAAGAAAATGTGAATAATTAAGAATAAACTTGTAACTTTCTTGTTTTCAACTATCTCCCCAATCACACAAGATCTGGTTTCTAAACATTTTGTACTACAAGCCTGCATAAAATATATATATAGAATACATACAAAGTAAAAGTGACATATTTCAATAGGTAGTTACTAGCAATTGGGAAATCAGAAAGTTTTTCATATGAAAGTGGGGCATTTGAAATCAGTTTAGATAAGAATTAAGAATTCTAAGAGTCAGAGATAAGGAATGTTTCTAGAAATGAGGTATAGCCTGAGTAAAGACATGAAATAATCCGGAGCAGAGAACTCTAAGCACATTAACTATAGGTTTGCCTGGCACCTTGATCTCAAGGAATTAAAAATAGGGAGTAAATTTGGCATTGTACAACTTGAGACAATGGAGACAAGAACAATGGGGCATTCTACAAAAAGAAATTTCTAAAGATAAGCGCCTGTATGTGATAATTATATTTAAGCATCAACAGAAAGAAAGAATAGCCTGTGAATAAAGGAGAGAAGAACAAGATGATTCCTGAGAGTTCCTGCAGGTGTTTTTAAATGTGATTTCATTGTCTTCACTGACCAATGGATCTTTAAACTTGAAGTTGAGAATGTAATTCCTCAGTGAGCTGCACTGAGGATAAAGGCACCAAATGTTTATCGCGCATAGTTTTTAATCCAATTTATTTCAATTCAACAAGTAATTTGTTAAATGTTTAGTATGTTTCAGGCACTGAAGATAAAAAAGAGAGAGAAAAAGAAATGGAAAACATTCAGGTAATGATTTTATATATCATTTAAATAAAGAATTAATTTTATAATTTATAAAAATTATAAAGCATAACATACTTAATAAGTTGGCACTTCATTATATCTCTGATGAATTGTTGCAAATGTAGTAGCAAGGGACTTTGAGTAATTGCCCTATTATATGGGATGAAACCACAAAATATATGGTTAAACCTGGATGTGAAGATTGAGAAGACAAGTTATATTGCTATCTGAACTAGTGAAACAAGTATCCATATAGATGAAATAATAAATTTATGGAATCACTGTTAAATGAATGAATGTGGGGGCAAATCAATGATTTCTTTGTAAAAATTCATCACAAAGAATTCATTCAATGTGCTGACTTACTCACTCACTTTAGATATTTCAGGATTAAGAATTGATTGTAGTCTATCCATTGATATTTGCTCTTTTGTGGGGCATTAGTTTTTTTATTTTATGACATACGTTATAATTAATTATGGGTAATATTCCAGCTTTCTCACTTTCATCTTGTACCACTCCATTGACCTTTCAATGGTTTTCAGCCTTAGTTATGTTTGTATATATAGGCATATATATGCAGATATGCATGCAAATATTATGCACACATATTCATGCATGTTTATAGAAACACATATCACATGTCCATATAAATACACATAACATGGATGTGCATATGCATGCAGACATGCATTTACATGTTGTATATACATTTCTACAATTTCACATATTTTAATATTTCTAACAAAATGTATAATCATACTCATGGTAGGAATTTTTGATAACGATATTAGAAAGGCCCAAGCAGGGCTTTGCAATTAATTATACTTAGTAGGCAATTACTAAGATAATTTCTTTCAAAGCATGCAAAATTCAAATTGAAAAATAAAGCAAACTGTGAAAAATACTTTACAGGATAAAGCTATATGATCCAAAAATACAATAAAAATCAATTATCTATTTCCAAATAGTTTTTGTGTTTTGCAAAATAAACCACTTACTCAATATAGAAAAGAATCCACAAAGAAGCTGGAAGATTATAAAGAATAAACTGTTCAATGACTCAGTATTTAATTTTTTTTTTCATTAATATTTTTTATTTCTTCAGTGAAAAATCTAAAGCATATAATACAAATTTGAAAATACATTGGCACATGATAGACCAGCCGAAGCAAGAAACTCAAAAAATATTACTAGGATAAACTCTTTATTTATCCCAGTCAGTATTTTTTTTGTAAAGGGTTTTGAAATATAAATAAAAAGTTCCATATACTTGAGTAGGAGTAGAGCCCTACAATTTAAGGTAGATAGCAGATGGAAGGCTTAAAGACATGAAAAAAAAAAAACATTCAGTGAAAAATAAACTGATTTAACACCCATTTATTTTATAAAATAGCAATGATTTGAAAAAAAAGCCAAAGCAATTAAAGGAAGATATTGCAGAGTTCCTCTAAACCTTCATGATAAATCCTTGTTATAAGACCAAATATTATAAAGAAAGAAGAAAGGAATTTGAGCATTTTTCTTGGAAGATGATCAATTTTGACAAAAGTTTAATTATTCTATCATGTGGCTTTCATATAAGTTTATTCCTCTATTAGACACTTATGGAAAGATGTTTTACAAGAAAATATAAATTCTCCTCAATAATAGTGAACATTATAAAACAGTTTGCAATTATGAATAATCAGCAAATTAAAGAAGCAAGAAAAAAAGTTATCAGTAACCAAATATGATTTAAATATCAATCAAACTAAATTTCTTGAGATTTTTCAAAATGGATGCTTGATTTTCCAAATCTTGTCTTTCAACCTCAGATAAAACATTGCATACTACATGAAACCTTCCCTTTTCCTCCCAGCTACTTACACACACACACACACACACACACACACACACACACACACACACGTGTGTGTGTGTGTGTGTATTATGGTAAAATTATAATATATAAATATAGTCAAAACAGTTAATATAAATATTATTACATAGCTGTTATTGTATACATAAAATCACTTGTTTCTTCTCCTATATTCTGAGGATATGTACTCACTAAGTTTTGTCTTTCCATTTCTAGTACTTAGTAGTTACTTGTGCATCATAACTGCCTAATAAGTTTGCAAACTAAATTATATTAAATAGTAAAAGTTTTTTTTTTTTAGCTAGAACGTAAATTCGATTTTCACATAAAACATAATTTGTTTTCTATGGAAATAAGAACTATACATATGCATATATTTATTTATTTGTTTGTTTGTTTTTACAAGGGCTATCAGGCACAGGAATTTTTCTAAATCAAGTAAATAATGACAGTCTCTAAAAAAATAGTAATGCTGATATTTCAGTACTGTATTTTACAGACACAATCCCTAAATTAATACAAACACGTTTTTCCAGTTCATAAGAGATTGTTAATGAAATCCTTTATTTTCTTTGCCAGGAATACATATATGCATACATACGTGCATACATACATATTGAGTGGTTATAGAGTTCAAAGTTTTAGAGCTAAAATGGGCTTAAGATAAATACCTATCCCAATAATGAGTTCATCATTTAAAATTTAACAGAAAGTTGTATACTTTCCTTTAAACATATTACTACTTAGAAATGTTCATTTAGTTTGAAATATGAACATTTAATGGTGAATATGAGCTTTGAAAACATAAAAAAATGTAACCATTATTTTGAAACTTCTGAGTTAGAAGAAATTCTATGGGTCATTTAGCAAGACCTTTTTACCCTATACAGGAATCAGATTTCAAATATTCTTTGACAGAATACCATACAATTCCATTGAGAGAAAACTTCTCACCATAGAAAGAAGCTTATTTGATTTTTTGGAAAATTCTGATTATTCCAAAATTCTTCCTCAAATCAATCTGAAAATCTTTCATTAACTTCTTCTAAGTGTCTTTTCTACTTTCTTGAATTAAAATGTCTTTTGCTAAATTTAGTATACATCCATGCTAAAACTGTATATATAATTATAGTTTTGTAGGAATTCAAACATGGTTTTTAAAAAGTTTGAGAAAAGATTTAATAAAAAAAGTAAATTATATTATTGTCCTTTTTCTTGGCTCTATGAGTCATTTGCATAATTCTATTATGGCCGGTCTGACAAAGTTTGTGATAATTCTAATTTTTCTTAAAATTTAACAACTCTTTGAGGACCTTCAATAATTTATTCAAAATAAATAGGTTTCTCTCAACAATTCTCTATTACTTTTTAAAAAATGAACCTAAATAATTTCTGGATTCATAGGTCATTTTTTGTTTGTTTATTTCTGTATGTGTGTATGTTTCTGTATATGCATATCCATTTATATATGTAATTTTGTGTATACTATAATAGATTCATTGCAAGACTTAGATGCAAAATATGATCATTTCACATTATGTTTTTGATCCTTGAACATGTCCATGGATAACTCTCAACCAATGTGATCTTCAGTTTCTATATATAAAATGAGGTATAAATTAAATCTTAAGTTCTTACATAATAGAACATAGTAAAACTAATGTATGAAGAATATTTTGCAAACTTAAAAGTCTACACAATAATTTCCCCTAAAGTTATTAATTGTATGGTGACAGAAACCAATTTTATAATCTTTTAAAATACTACACATAAGTTCATAGAGATATGTTTTTAAGAAAAACTGCCTATATCTTATTAAAAGAAAAATGAATAATATATATCAAATATCAACTTTGGTGAACTTATTTTTAATAGAATGTAGGCAATCAATTAGAAAATACTGATCACATCAGAAGATGCAGTAAAGAGCAGCATAGCTTTTTTAGAATAAACTATGACATTTTTAGAAATCCTAAGGTTTTATGATAAGGTTTTATAGCTACTTATCATAGACTAAATTAAGGTTTCCTTTGAAAAATAATACATAGTAAATTAGTAAAATATTGTGATGAATCAGTGTGTAAAAACAAGTTAAACTTGGTTATGACTTATAATCAATTTTAATTAACTAAGTTTCTAAAATATTTTTGAGTCTGGCTGGCATGTTGGCTACAACACTCTTTTCTTGTCTCTGTCTCTTGGTTACCTTGCTATCTTCAAGTCTCAATTAAAATTTTCTTTGTCCAAGAATCTTTAGCTAATCTTCAGCTTTAGTTCCTTCATTGCAGGGCTATCTCCAATTTATGCAGCATCACTTTTGTTTGTACTTATTTGTTTGCAGGTTGTCTCACCCATTAAACCAAAACTCTTGAAAGTAAGGATTAGTTTTCTTTTAATCCCAAGTAATTAACATAGTGCTAGCACATAATAGGTGTTTCATGTGTGCTTTTTTTTTTTTTTTTTTTTTTTTTTGTGTGTGTGTGTGTGTGTGTGTGTGTGTCTTAACCAAAAAAAAAAAAAAATTGAAATTAAAGAAGTAAACTCCCATTGATTATGGGAGGACCAACTAATTAATTTTATGTAAATACAATGGAATGGTACTATATATACGAAACAATAAAGGATGTGATTTCAAATATATATATATGAAAATTGTATGAGCTGAAGAAAAATCACATGAAAAAAAAGAAACAAAATTGCTAATAGTGTAATAACAATGTTGCAAAAACAAATAATTCTGAAAAAAAAATTGAGATCTCTGACCAGCACAATGATAAATCATGGTTCTATAAGATTCTCAATCTTGAATCTAATATATGTAAACATACAATTCTCTTGCTGCACAAGAAAAAACAGATCTAAAAGGAAAGACAATGTATAAGAAAACAAAAAGCAAACAAATAACAAAAAGAGTGAGGATGTTATGTTGTGATCAACATTCAGTTCCCACAGTCCTATCTCTCTAGGTGTAGATCACTCTTTTCATCACAATATTATTGGAATTGGCCTCAATCATCTAATTGTTGGAAAGAGTCATGTCCATCATAATTGATCATCATATAATCTTGCTATTACCATATACTTCAGTCTTCAGCTTCTGCTCATTTCACTTCGCATCAGTTAATGTAAGTCTCTCCAGGCCACTATAAAGTCATCCTACTGATTGTTTCTTAAACAACAATAATATTCCCTAACATTCATATACCATAATTTATTCAGCCATTATCCAATTGATCAGCATCAATTCAATTTCCTGTTTCTAGCCAGTACAAAAAGGGCTGCCACAAATATTTTTGGCACATGTGGGTCTCTTTCCTTCCTTTAACTCTTTGATATATAAGCTCAGTAGTAACACTGCTGGATCAAAGGGTATGCATAGTTTGATAACTTTTTGAGCATAGTTCCAAATTGTTCTCCAGAATAGTTGGATCTGTTCACATCTTCACCAGCAATGTATTAGTGTCCCAGTTTTCCCACATCCCCTCCAACATTCATCATTATCTTTTCCTGTCATCTTAGCCAATCTGAGAAGTGAGTAATGGTATCTCAGAGTTATCTTAATTTGCATTTCTCTGATCATAGTGATTTGGAACACTTTTTTATATGACTAGAAATGGTTTTAATTTCTTCACCAGAAAATTGTCTGTCCATATCCTTTGACCATTTATAAATTGGAGAATGTCTTGAATTCTTATAAATTTGAGTCAATTTTCTACATATTTTAGGAATGAGGCCTCTGTCAGCCCTTAAATGTAAAAGTATTTCACCAATTTATTGCTTCCCTTCTAATTTTGTCTGCATTAATTTTGTTTGTACAAAAACTTTTCAACTTAATATAATCAAAATTATATTTTTGGTGTTCAATTGTGAGTTCCATTACTTCTTTGGTCAAAAATTCCTTCCTTCTCCATAGATCTGAGAGGTAAACTATACTATGGTCTTGTAATTTGCTTATAATATCACTCTTTATGTATAAATCATGAACTCATTTCAACCTTGTCTTTGTATGTGGTATTGTGTGAATCAATACCTGCTTTCTGCCTTATTACTTTCCAATTTTCCCAGCAGTTTTTGTCAATACTGAGTTCTTATCCCAAAAGCTAGGGTCTTTAGGTTTGTCAAACACTGGATTGTTATAGGTATTGACTATTTTGTCCTGTGATCCTAACCTATTCCACTGCTTGACTATTTTATTTCTTAGCCAGTACCAAATGGTACTGCTTTTTAATATAGTTTTAGGTCTGGGAAAGCTAATCAACCTTCATTTGCATTTTTTTCATTAATTATCTTGAAATTCTTTGCCATTTATTCTTCAGATGAATTTTGTTATTATTTTTTCTAGATCTGTAAAATAATTTCTTGAGTGTTTGATTGGTATGGCACTTAATAAGTAGATTAATTTAGATAGTATTGTCATTTTTATTATATTTGTTCAGCCTACCCATGAGCACTTATTTTTCCATCTTATTAGATATGAATTTATTTGCATGGAAAGTGTTTTATATATAGGAATCATCATATATTTTAAAATTAATAATATAAAAATAGAAAATTCTTAATCTTCAGGTTAAGAATATTGCCCACACCCTGATTGAGAGGTGAAATACATAAAATGAAAAATAATACTGACATTTTTTTTTGGATAAGGCCAACATTGGAGCTTGTCAAGTCAAAGAAAAGAAAATAAATTATTATAATTGGAAAATGAACTTAAATTGCCATTAACTTCTAAATTGTCTTCTAAAGGGAACTATTCATGTGTGTTCCTGTTGGTGTTTATTGAATAGAGAGAGAGATGTAGATAGAGAGACAAAAACAGAGACAGAGAGAAGCTGAGACAGAGACAAAGAGATAAGGGAGAGAGACAGGGAGACATTGAACATTTTGTCATAGAGCCTAAAAATCAGAGCAGAACTAATGAGAATAATCAACTGAATCCACAATAAATGAATAGCTATCTCTTTTCAATACATTTCTTTCTGTTCTTTCTTTTTTTCCCTTTATACTGAGAATTATTTTGTGGTGAAAGTTATGAAGATGTTTATGTATTAGAAATACTAATATTCATATGACAATCTGTTTAGAGTACAAGACAACAATTTAGTAATAGGAAAAATTGCCTGGAAGAAATAATTGGTTCCTTATGTTTATTCCCATTCTTTTTAACATTATGTTTTTAGTAATGTCATTTGCCTTCAGTATGGGTAAAATTGGCATCAATGTCAGCTACTCCATTAATGATAAATTATTTAACTTGAAAAGACAATAATTCAAGAATAAAATGGAAAGAGAGTGTATGACTTTTTGTTCATAGATGATTATGTACTGAATCTAGTATGTGAGAATGAGATGCAACAGAATATGGATTTTTTGTTTGATCTGTGCTAATTTTGGTCCTATAACATTAGGTAAAAAGAGGTCCTTCACCAGCCGGCACCATACCATCAATTCATACAAACACTGATTATACTGAAGTCCTTTCTTGAGTTTAACTGCCTAGAATTCAAATTATATTACAGAAAGTGAAATTATGATAAGTAGGTCACAGTGTTTGAAAACCAAGCATACATTTGTTTAAAAGACTACTTTAGTGGGGCAGAGCCAAGATGGCAGAGAGGATACACGTGAACTTCTAAGCTGCCTTTTACCCTCAATACCAACTAGTTAAATCAGCCTCAAAAATAATGGTGGACTGACAAAAACCACAAGGATTAGAAGCACAACTTACCAGCCAAAGAGAATCTGGAATTTCATCAGAAAAGGTCGGTGCAAAAGGGAGGAAAAAAGACCAGCACAGTCAGGGTTGCACTAGGGGATAGCACATTGTGCCAAACAGGCTGGGGAGAACTCTGGGATCAGAGGAATCTGGCATAGGCTGATAGCTCTACTATGCTTGTAAAACAGCAGATCAGAAGAGAAATCAAAGCCACTTAAAAAACAAACAAACAAAAAAAAAATGCCAGAACCTATAACTACCTCAAAGTGGAAGTGACCTAACACCAATCTCAGCACAGCTGTGCAGTTCCCTTCTTCTGTCTGGGGCTTTTCCTTGGGGCAGTTAAGAACCTGCACAGTGGAGGACACAGCCCGGGGCAGCGTCTAATCCACATAATGCAGGGCTCAGCCTGAGGCAGTGGAACTCCTGCAACAGCGACAGGGGATCCCCAGAAGAGACTTCCAGTTTGAGTGCAGGAGCTTTTAGAGGGTCAGCTGCTAATATCCACAGCCCCTGGGGGGGAGGGAGGATTTGGCTTGGGGTTGTGACGCTTTTACTGTTCAGCCTCTAGCCTCAGTGCAGTTGCTAGGCCACACAGCAGGGTTCCTCACTGAGCACTCCCCACAGTGCAGCCGTGCTAACCACCTCTGATGCATTGGGGGGGTGGAGAGGAGAACTCTCTCCCAGAGCTCTCTCTTAGCCCATTTAGAAGACTGCTGCATTCCATCCTATCTGCGAAGAGGCTGATAAATTTCCTACCCAAAGGGCAGACGACCAAAAGTTTTAATAATGAGTAAGAAATTGAAGAGAATGATTGACACCTATACAGAGAAAGAACAGATATCCAACCCTAAGCAGGCTAACAGCAGACGGTCTCCAGATAATACCCTAAAGGGGAAATGATACATGCCCCCCATCACATAGCTCTCTCCTAGAAGAGACTATTAAAAAAATTAAGAGAGTTAGAAGAAAAATGGGGACAGGAAAGAGAAGCTATGCTAGAGAGTAACAACGTCTGGAAATTTGAGTTGGAAAGGATAAAGAATTCACAGGAAATGCAGGGAAACAAAATTTGTGAATTAGAAAAAGTTTTAAAAAAATCACAGGAAAGTAAAATTTCTGAATTGGAAAAGATAAAAAATTCCCAAGGAAGTAGGATTTGTGAATTGAAAAAGAAAATTATTGAAATGGAAAAAAAAAATTCAGAAAGCAAAATAATTTATTTAAAAACTCAATTAGACATATACAAAAAGAACTAAAAAATGTGAATGAAAAAAATAACTCATTAAAAATCAGGACTGAACAAATATAAATGAATGATTCATTGAGACACCAAGAATCAGTAAAACAAAACAAAAGAAAACAAAACAAAACAAAAAAAAAAAAAAAAAAAAAAAAAAAGAAAAGTTAGAGAATAATGTCAAAAATTTACTGGGAAAATCAAAAGACCTGGAAAATAGATCTAGGAGAGTTAATCTGAGGATCATTGGACTTCCTAAAAATTATGATAAAAAATGAGCTTAGATTACATTTTACAGGAAATCATCAAAGAGAACTGTCCAGAGATAATAGAAACAGAAGGGAAAATAGGCATTGAAAGAATTCATTGAACACCTATTGAAAAAGTTCTTAAATTTAAAAAACAAAAACAAAAACAAAAACAAAACAAAACAAACAAACAAAAAAAAAAAACTCCACGGAACATAGTGGCCAAGCTGCAGAACTATGAGGCTAAGGAAAAAATATTGCAAGCAGCTAGGAATAAACAATTCAAATATCAAGGTTCAATAATAAGGGTCATTGAAGATCTGGCTGCCTCCATATAAAAGGATCCAAGAGCCTGGAATCTGATATTCTGAAAAGCAAAAGAACTAGGATTGCAACCAAGAATAAATTTTCTTCCGTGGAAGAAGATGTTCATTTAATGAAACAGAGGAATTCCATTTGTTTCTAAGAAAAAAAAAACAAAAAAAACAGACTTAAACAAAAAAATTAGATCTACATCCATAAGACTCAAGAGAAGCAAAAAAAGGTAAAAAGAATTTGTGAGGAATGTATCTCTGTTGTGGATATACAGAAAGTCCACATGGATAATTTGATTTTACTGATATAACATAAAAAGGGAAATAGTAAAGGAAAGAGGATAGTATCAGAAAATGGGAAAGGAGAGATAAAAAGAGGGAAACTACATTGCAGGAAAAGGCAAAGAAAATTTACCACATCTGAGTGAATTTAGAGAGGGGGAGGAACATTGTGTCAATGTTACTCTCATCAGAGTAGGCTAAAAAAGTAAATAATTGGCATATTTGTTTTTCAGAGAATTTTCTCTCACCTCATTAAAAGGGGGAAGAGAAAAAGGAAAAAGGAAACGAGGAATAAGAAAAGGGTATCAGAAAGGGGAAGGGACTTAAAAGGGGGGGAGGGATAATAAAAAGGGAGGGCTGCATGACACAAGTGGGGTCCATAAATTCAATACTGGGAAAGGGGTTCAAGGGGGACAAGGGGAAAAAAAGCATAATCAGGGGATAATATGATGGCAGAAAACACAGAATTAGTCATTTTAACTGTAAATGTGAATGGGATGAATGCTCCCATTAAGCGGAGGCAGATAGCAGATGGGATCAAAAGTCACTACCCTACAATACAGGAAACACATTTAAAGCAGGGAGATACATACATATTAAAGGTAAAAAGCTGGAAAAGAATCTATTATGCTTCAGATGAAGTCAAAAAAGCAGGGGTATCCATCCTTATCTCAGATCAAGCAAAACCAGAATTGGTCTAATTAAAAGAGAAAAGGAAGGAAACTATATCCTGCTATAAGGTAGCAAAGACAATGAAGCCATATCAATACTAAACATATATGTACCAAGTGGTATAGTATCCAACTTCAAAAAGGAGAAGTTAAGAGAGTTGCAAAAAGAAATAGACAACAAAACTATAATAGTGGGAGATCTCAACCTTGCACTTTCAGAATTAGAAATATCAAACCACAAACAAATAAGAAAGAAATTAAAGAGGTAAATAGAACATTAGAAAAATTAGGTATGATAGATCTTTAGAAAAAACTGAATGGTGATAGAAAGGAGTACACTTTCTTCTCAGCAGTTCATGGAACCTATACAAAAACTGGCCATACTTTAGGACATAAAGATCTCAAAATTAAATGAAGGAAGTCAGACATAGTAAATGCTTTCTTCTCAGATCACAATGCACTAAAAACCACATTCAACAAGAAGTTAGGGGTAAAGAGACCAAAAAGTTATTAGAAACTAAATAATCTCATCTTAAAGAACAATTGGGTGAAATAGCAAATTATAGAAACAATTAATAATTTCACCCAAGATAGTGACAATGATGAGACATCATACCAAAATTTGTGGGATGCAGCTAAAGCAGAAATAAGGGGAAATTTTATATCTTTAGAGGCTTACTTGAATAAAATAGAGAAAGAGAAGATCAATGAATTGGGCCTACAACTCAAAAAGCTAGAAAAAGGCCAAATTAAAAACCCCCAAACAAAAACTAAACTTGAAATTCTAAAATTAAAACAAGAAATCAATAATAATGAAAGTTTAAAAAAAAAAAGCTATTAAATAAATAAATAAATAAATAAATAATAAATAAAACTAAGAGTGGGCTTTATGAAAAAGCCAATAAAATAGATAAACCTTTGGTAAATCTGATCAGAAAAAGTAAAGAGGAAAAATCAGGAAGAGGAAAATCAAATTGTTATTCTTAAAAATGAAAAGGGGGATCTTTCTACCAATGAAGAGGAAATTAGAACAATTTGCCAACTTTATGCCAATAAATTTGATAACTTAAGTGAAATGGATCACTACCTCCAAAAATATAGGCTTCCTTAAATAGTCCCAATTCAGAAAAATAAATAGAACAAGCTATTAATCACCTACCCAAGAAAAAATCCCCAGGATGAGATGGATTTACATGTGAATTCTACCAAACATTTAAAGAACAATTAGCCCCAATGCTATATAAACTATTTGAAAAAATAAGGGATGAAGGAATCCTACCAAACTTTTTTTTATGACACTGACATGGTATTGTTACCTAAAATAGGTAGGTTGAAAACTGAGAAAGAAAAGTATAGACCAATCTCCTTAATGAATATTGATGCTAAAATATTAAATAAGACATTAGGTATCTTATTAGCAAAAAGACTTCAGAAAATCATCCCCAGGATAGTACACTATGATCAAGTAAGATTTATACCAGGAATGCATGACTGGTTTAATATTAGGAAAACTATTAGTGTAATTGACAATATAATAATCAAATTAATAAAAACCATATGATCATCTCAATATATGCAGAAAAAGCATTTGATAAAATCCAACATCCATTCCTACTAAAAATGCTTGAGAGCATAGGAATGAATTGACTTTTCCTTAGAATAGTCAAGAATAGAATAGAGCATATATTTAAGACCATCCATAACCATAATATGTAATGGAGATAAATTGGAACCTTTCCCAGTAAGATCAGGCGTGAAACAAGGTTCCCCACTATCACCATTACTATTAGAAATGCTAGCCTCAAAAATAAGAGCCAAGAAAGAGATTAAAGGAATAAGAGTAGCTAATGAGGAAATCAAAATAATTCACAACTTTAGCAAAGTTGCTGTATACAAAATGAATCCACATAAATCCTCAGCATTTTTATACATCACCAACAAAATGCAACAGCAAGAGATACAAAAAAAAAAAAATTCCATTCAAAACAAATGTCAAGAGTATAAAATATTTGGGAATCCGTCTACCAAAGAAAAGTCAGGAATTATATGAGCCAACTTACAAAACACTTGCCACAAAAAATAAAGTCAGATTTAAATAATTGGAAAGACATTAAGTGCTCTGGGAGAGGCCAAGTGAATATAATAAAGATAACAATACTCCCCAAACTAATATATTTTTTAGCCACCAATCATACTCCCTAGAAACTATTTTAATGACCTAGGAAAAAAAAAAAAAAAAAAAAAAAAAACTACAAAATTCGTGTGGAAGAACAAAAAGTCAAAAATTTCAAGGGAATTAATGAAAAAAAAAATCAGATAAAGGTGGTCTAGCTGTACCTGATCTAAAGCTATATTATAAAGCAGTAGTCACCAAAATCATTTGTTATTGGCTAAGAAATAGACTAGTTGATCAGTGGAACAGATTAGGTACACAGCACAAAAAAGGGTACAACTATACAATTATAGCAATCTAATGTTTGACAAACCCAAAGATACCAACATTTGGGATAAAAATTCATTATTTGAAAAAAAAAAGCTGTTGGGAAAACTGAAAATTAGTATGGCAGAAATTAGATATGGCTCCACACTTAACACCATATTCCAAGATAAGATCAAAATGAGTCCATGATTTAGGTATAAAGAATGAGATCATAAATAGATTAGAGGAACAGAGGATAGCCTACCTCTCACACTTGTGGAGGAGGAAGGAATTTATTACCAGAGGAGAACTAGAGATTATTATTGATCACAAAATAGAATATTTTGATTACATCAAATTAAAAAGCTTTTGTACAAACAAAACTAATGCAAACAAGATTAGAAGGGAAGTAACAAATTGGGAAAATATTTTTACAGTTAAAGGTTCTGATAAAGCCTCATCTCCAAAATATACAGAGAATTGACTTTAATTTATAAGAAATCAAGCCATTCTCCAATTGATAAATGGTCAAAGGATAGGAACAGACAATTTTCAGATGATGAAATTAAAGTTATTTCCACTCATATGAAAGTGTGTTCCAAATCACTACTGATCAGAGAAATGCAAATTAAGGCAACTCTGAGATATCACTACACACCTGTCAGATTGGCTAAGATGACAGGAAAATATAATGATGAATGTTGGAGGGGATGTGGGAAAACTGGAACACTGATGCATTATTTGGGGAGTTGTGAAAAAATGTATCCCTTCTGGAGAGCAATTTGGAACTATGCCCAAAAAGTTATCAAATTGTGCATTCCCTTTGATCCAGCAGTGCTACTACTGGGCTTATATCCCAAAGAAATACTAAAGAGAGGAAAGAGACCTGTATGTGCCAAAATGTTTATGGCAGCTCTTTTTGTTGTAGCTAGAAACTGGAAGTTGAATGGATGTCCATCAATTGGAGAATGGTTGGGTAAGTTGTGGTATGTGAATGTTATGGAATATTATTGCTCTGTAAGAAATGACCATCAGGATAAATACAGAGAGGCTTGGAGAGACTTACATGATCTGATGCTGAGTGAAATAAGCAGAACCAGGAGATCACTGTCCACTTCAACAATGATATTGTATAAAAAGATAGTATAATTGAAGTGGGTATCTTCAACCTAGAGAAGATCCAATTCAGTTTCAGTTGATCAATGATGAACAGAAACAGCTACATCCAGAGAAGGAACACTTGGAAAGGAGTGTAAAATGTTTGCACTATTGCCTTTATACCCACGTTACTTATACCTTCGGAATCCAATTCGTACCGTGCAACAAGAAATTTGGTTTTACACGCATATATTGTATTTAAGATATACTGTAACACATTTATTATATATGGGATTGCCTGTCATCTAGGGAAGGGAGTAGAAAGGAAGGGAGGGGAAAATTTGGAAAAGTGAATACAAGGGATATGGTTGTAAAAAAAATTATCCATGCATATGTACTGGAAAAAATATAATTATAAAATTAATAATTTTTAAAAATTAAATAAAAGACTACTTTATGAAAAACTCACACAAGTCAAACTCTCACAAAGAGCTCAGAAGAAGTGATATGAGGAGACTCTCAAGATCTCTTTAAGAATTCTGGTATCATTTAAAATTTATCAATTGAAAAATGGATCTAATTTATGTATAAATTTGACTGTTACTTATATTTTAACAGATGAAGTTTTTATATTTTTTGTACTTTTGATATTACTTTCTCGTATATAGTAACTTTTAGCAAAATATAATTTCCATAATTATCTTTTAACATTTTTTTTAATTTTTGATTTTTCTGAAATCATAATTATGCTTTTATAACTTCAGTTGAAGCAAAATATTTTACTTCAGCCCCTTATTTTAATTATTTCCATTTCTTTCTCTTTAAAGCATGTCTCTTTAAGCCATCTATACCCAGACAGAGGACTGTGGAAACTGAGTGTGGACCACAACATAACATTTTCACTCTTTTTGTTGTTCACTTGCATTTTGTTTTGTTATTCATTTTCTTTTCTTTTTGATTTGATTTTTCTTGTACAGCAAGGTAATTGTGTAGATATATTTACATATATTTCATTTAACATATATCTTAACATGTATAACATATATTGGATTCCTTGCCATCTAGGGGAGGAAGTAAGTGGATGAGGGAAAATTTTGGAATGCAAGGCTTTGCAAGGGTAGGTGTTTAAAATTATCCTTGAATATTTTCTGAAAATTAAAAAGGTTTAAAAAAACCATAACATTTTCTTATAATTTCTCAAAATAATAAACAGTCTCTTTAAAGAACACATAATTTTATATTCTAATTTTATTTAATTTTATTTTTTGTTAAAGCTTTCTATTTTCAAATCATATACATTGATAATTTTTCATCACTGACCCTTGCAAAACCTTATATTCCAAATTTCCCCCCCCACTCCCTCCCCTACATAGCAAGTAATTCAATATATGTTAAACATGGTAAAATATATGTTACATCCAATATACATATACCTCTTTATACATTTTTCTTGCTGCCCAAGAATAATCAGACCAAAAAGGAAAAAAAAATGAGAAAGAAAACAAAATGCAAGCAAACAACAAAATGAGTGTAAATACTATGTTTTGATCTACTAAGTTCTCATCATCCTCTCTGTGTGTGTAGATTGCTCTCTTCATCACAAGATCATTGGAACTGGCTTCAATCAGCTCATTGTTAAAAAGAGCCACATTGCATTGTAATGTTAATAAATTCTTTTATATACTTCTGTTTATGGGTGAACTCATTTCATATGTAGCATTTTGCAATAAAAAATAATCTAATTTCATTAAAAGTATAAGCAAATAAAGAAAGCTATTTTTTAACAATTTGTTACATGCTATTTGCTTAGCAAATAAGTGAAGAAGTAGGCTATTCTGTCCTTTCAAGGAGCTTACTTTTTAACAGGGAATTTTTATCTATTTCTTGCAATGAGTTATCCTTTGCATTACTTTCAAATAGCTGAGAGTTCACATTAAAAAGTGTCATAATGGCTACTCTGTGAGCATGATTAGCAATAAGATAACTTTTTGGTTTTCATTTTTTCAGCATTATATGAATAAATTACCACTACCCCAACTTGATTTTCCTTCAATTCCTAATGATATTGCCCATAGTTCTCTAATGGATATTTGCTTGTCTATGAATATTTTAATAACAAAAGAGTCTCAAGAAATCTAGTGCCATTATGCTCACACATGAAATCAGAGATCCCAAAATCACAATTCCTCTTCCCATTTTCAGAATATAGCTGAATGACAAGTTGATGATAAAAATAAATCATTTATAACAAGAGAAGAAATATGACTTGAGGGAATCTGTGCTAGAATGAATATCATAAAGGTTTCTCATAACAATTGTTAAATATAAAATGGCATCTTAAGTTACAAAGCTCAGTCTCTGTTTATTCCATAGATTAATATGGGGACAAGCACTGAATGAGTCCATTCCATGAGTAGCTTTGTGACTGATTTTTGTTTCATTATTTTTTAAAAATGTAATTCTACTCTCTCCTCTTTAAGACAATTAATTTTCTTATGGAAACCATAATTTTGTACTTAGCATTTTAATAGTACATATGATTTTTGCGTTTTCCTCAAAAATATGATTTCAGGGAGAAAGAAAATTTCAGACTAACAATTTTTACATTGGGTGAAAATTATACTTTGCCACATTTTGTATTTAATTTCACTACTTATTTTACAAACAAATGAGTATAAAATGACTTCAATATTTTCTAAGCAAGTATTATTTAAGTAATAAATATTTAAATATGTTCGCTATTTTTAAATGCCATTAAAATATAGAAATTTTGTTTTAGAAAAAAAACTTATATTAGTCAAATATAGATCAAGTTGAATATTTCTTTGAAACTTGAGATTTCTTGGAATAAAATACAAAATTCAAGCTAATAAATATTGTTTATTACTGTTACTGAAATCTTAAAAAAAATTCAATCCAACAAATATAATGTGGTTATTATTATATGTAAGGGACTCTGGTATTGTTACAAAAACATTGTTAGTAAACAAAAAACAAACAAACAAACAAACAAAAAAGAAAAGGAAAGGAAAATTGTGACCTAACATTTCACAGCTAAAAGATTGGCCAAGATGAAAGCAAAAAGATAATGATAACTGTTAGAGAAGAGGTGGTAAAACAAGAATACTAATTCATTATTAATGGACTTGATGAACTTATCCACCTGTTCTGGAGAGCAACTTCGAACTATACCTAATGGATATACTGTGCATACCTTTTGATTCAGGATTGTCACTACTGGGCCTGCATAGCAAAGAAATCATAAAAGAGGGGGAAGGACCCCCATGTACACAAATCTTGTAGTAGCTCTTTTAATGGTGGCAAAGGTTTGGAAATTGATGGAATGTCAATCAATTGAGCAAAGTTGAACAGGTTATAGTATATGAAAGTAATCAAATACTATTTTTTTCTAAAGAAACAGTGAGTAGGGAAATTTTAGAAAAAAAAATGGAAAGACTTACATGAATTGGTACTAAGTGAAGTGAACAGAATAAGGAGAACAATGTACATAGTAACAACAGTATTGTGCAGTGATCAACTCTGATTGACTTAGCTCTTCTCAGCAATACAATTCCAAAAGACTGATGGAAAATGCTATCCATATCCAGAGAAAGATTCATGAAGTCTGAATGCAAATAGAAGCAAACTAATTTTTTGTTTGTTTGTTTTTCATGACTTTTTTTCTTTTGTTCTGTTTTTTTTTCCACAACTTAATTAATGTGAACACGTTTAATATGATTAAAGATATATAACCTTTTACAAAGTATTTGTGTCTTAGGAAGGAGCTATGGGAGAGAGGAAGGAAGAAGAAAAAGAAATCATAATAATGTATAAATGCATGTTTTGATCAGAACCTATGACTTAATTTTCATGAATGAGCAGTATAGACACACAGGTATATAATGTAATAGGTCAGCACTTTGCCAATAACATGTCATACACATATAAAGCTAATATTCTCTTTTAATATGCATATATATTCAACTGAGGTCAATGTCTTGTCCCTGTTCACAAATCTAGTCTGTAGCAATGGCAGATCTTGAATATAGGCTTCCTTGGATCTAAGACTAATCTGCTTTCTTCTAAATCACAGTCTCTCTCTACATGTAAATATGTGTACATTAAGCATATATTTTATTTTCAAAGAGCTCTCATCTTATGGCTTGAGCTTATAATAGGTTTATTGTATCATATTCCTCACCAAAATGATACATTTCTATTTAGTTGTTGTTGACCACAGAAGGAAGGTGTGATTTTGAGTTGCATCCCTAAAGTGTGACTATGCAATAATGAAGTTGATTCCAAGAGCCACATGAAAATTATTTG
>NC_133622.1:56968680-56983680 GCF_048593235.1 Sminthopsis crassicaudata | reverse complement strand
GGAGAAGAAACACACGACTCAGTGAACGTCCTCACTCCCTCACAACCAATTAGATAAATTAAGTCTCAAAATTAGCTCAGGACTGATAGATACCACAAGGACTGGAAGCACGACTTACCAGCTGAAGAGAATCTGTAGTTTCAACAGGAAAGGTCAGTTCTCAGGGGAGGAATAAGAAAGACCAGCACAGACGGTGGGGTAGGGGCACACTGCGCCCATTGCGCTGGGAAGGGCTCTGGGATCAGAGAAGCCACTGAGGTAAAGGAATCTGGCACAGGCTGTTAGCTCTTCTCTGCTAATTATTTAGCAGTTCAGAAGAGAAAGCCAAAATATTTTAAAACTCAAATTAGATTTTCCCCGACCCGGGGGGTGACTCAGCAGAACTCTTGGCACCAGAGGGTGTGGCCTCAGCTACCTCCTGAGAATAGTTAAGAGACTGACAAGTGGGTGGATACGGCCCAAGGCAACACACACTGCCTAGCTTAGCTGGAGGGAGTGGAACTCAGCTCCAGGAAGTCCCAGAGAAGCAGAACCTTTGAACTAGGGACCGCGGTTTCTGGGAGACACTTCCAGTTTGAGCGCAGGGGCTTCTCACGTCACCTGCTGCAGACATCCACTCCCACCCGGACACATAGGCTGGGCTTCCTGCTGTCTTCACTATTCTACGCCCTCGAAGCACAGTAGTGCTAATCACCTCTGAGGCACTTCCAGGGAGGGGGTGGGGAACTCTCTCCCAGAGCTCTCTCTTAGCTCAGGCTCAGGAACCGCTGCATCCATCCGGTCTGGGAGGAAGCTGGTAAAGAAGTAAATAATTTCCTACCCCAGGGACAGACCCCAAAAGATTTTTTTAAGTATGAGCAAAAAAGCTAGAAAAACTATAGATTCCTTCTATACAGAGAAAGAGCAGGTATCCAACCCCGAGGAAGTTGACAGCAGAGAATCAGCAGACAACAACCCAAAGGGGAACGATTCCTGCCCCCCATCACATAACTCTCTCCTAGAAGAAGCTCTTAAAAAATTGAGGGAGATCGAAGAAAAATGGGGAAAGGAAAGGGAAGTTATGATAGAGAATAACAACATCCTGAAATTGGAGTTGGAAAAAATAAAGAATTCACAGGAGATGCAGGGAAACAAAATTAGTGAATTAGAAAAGGTTAAAAAAACACAGGAAAGTAGGATTTCTGAATTGGAAAAGATAAAAAAGTCTCAAGAAAATAGAATTTATGAATTGGAAAAAGAAAATAATTCTCAAAAAAAAAATTAGGGAAATGGAAAAAAATTCAAGAGAACAAAATAATTCATTTAAAAACGAAATTGGGCATTTACAAAAAGAACTAAAAACTGTGAAATAAGAAAATAACTCCTTAAAAGTCAGGATGGAACAAATAGAAATGAATGATTCACAGAGAACCCAAGAATCAGTCAAACAAAACAAAAAAAAATGAGAAGCTGGAGAACAACGTCAAATACTTACTGGGAAAATCTATAGACCTGGAAAATAGATCTAGGAGAGATAATCTGCGGATTATTGGACTTCCAGAAAACTATGACCAAAAAAAGAGCCTAGATTCTATTTTACAGGAAATTATCAAAGAGAACTGTCCAGAGATAATAGAAACAGAAGGGAAAGTAGATGTGGAAAGAATTCATCGAACTCCTTCTGAAATAGACCCTAAAAAAAGAACACCACGGAATATTGTGGCTAAGCTGCAGAATTACCACACAAAGGAGAAAATCCTGCAAGCAGCTAGAAAAAAACAATTTAAATACCAAGGTGCCACAATAAGGGTCACTCAAGATCTGGCTGCCTCCACATTTAAAGATAGAAGGGCCTGGAACCTGATATTCCGTAAGGCAAAAGATCAAGGACTGCAACCAAGAATGAACTACCCAGCTAAGTTTAGCATCTTTTTTCCATGGAAGAAGATGGTCATTCAATGAAACAGAGGAATTCTATATGTTTCTAAGAAAAAAACCAGACTTAAACAAAAAATTTGATCTACATCCACAAGACTGAAGAGAAACAGAAAAAGGTACACAGAACCCTTGAGAACTGTAACTCTGTTGTGGGTATATAAAAAATACTCAAGGATAATTTGATTTTACTGATATAAAAGAAAAAAAGGGGGGTGTAGTAAAGGGAAGGAGGTCGGTTCAGAAAAAGGGGAAGGAGTGATAAAAAGAGGGAAACTACATCCCAGGAAGAGACATAGAAAATACACCATATCTGAGGGAACTTAGTGAGGGGGAGAATCATTGTGTGAATCTTACTCTCATCAGAAGAGGCTCAAAGAGTAAATAATTAACATATTTGTTTTTCAGAGAATTTTCTCTCACCTCATTAAAAGGGGGGAGAGGAAAAGGGGAAAGGAAAAGGAGAATAAGTGAAGGGACTTGGAGGGAGGGGGGAGGGATCCTAAAAAAAAAAAAGAGGGAGGGTTGTGCGTCACAAGGGGGGTCTGTAAATTAAATATCGGGGAGGGGGATCAGGGGGGTCAAGGGAAAAAAGTATAATCTGGGGATAATACGATGGCAGGAAATACAGAATTAGTAATTTTAACTGTAAATGTAAATGGGATGAACGATCCCATCAAACGGAGACGGATAGCAGATTGGATCAAAAAGCAGAACCCTACAATATGTTGCCTACAGGAAACACACTTAAAGCAGGGAGATACATACAGAGTAAAGGTAAAAGGTTGGAACAGAGCCTATTATGCTTCAGGTAAAGCCAAAAAAGCAGGGGTAGCTATCCTTATCTCAGATCAAGCAAAAGCAGAAGTAGATCTCCTTAAAAAAGATAAGGAAGGAAACTATATCCTGCTGAAAGGTAGCATAAATAATGAAGCCATATCAATACTAAACATATATGCACCAAGTGGTATAGCATCTAACTTTCTAAAGGAAAAGTTAAGAGAACTGCAAGAAGAAATAGACAGTAAAACTATAATAGTGGGAGATCTCAACCTTGCACTCTCAGATTTAGACAAATCAAACCACAAAACAAACAAGAAAGAAATTAAAAAAGTAACTAGAACATTAGAAAAACTAGGTATGATAGACCTTTGGAGAAAACTGAATGGCAATAGGAAGGAATATACTTTCTTCTCAGCAGTTCATGGATCCTATACAAAAATTGACCATATATTAGGACATAAAGATCTCAAAATTAAATGTAGGAAGGCAGAAATAATAAATGCCTTCTTCTCAGATCACAATGCAATAAAAGCTACATTCAGTAAAAAGTTAGGGGTAAATAGACCAAAAAGTAATTGGAAACTGAATAATCTCATCTTAAAGAATGACTGGGTGAAAGAGCAAATTATAGAAACAATTAACAATTTCACCCAAGATAATGATAATGATGAGACATCATATCAAAATCTTTGGGATGCAGCTAAAGCAGTAATAAGGGGAAATTTTATATCTTTAGAGGCTTATTTGAAGAAAATTGAGAAAGAGAAGATTAATGAATTGGGCTTACAACTTAAAAGGCTAGAAAAAGACCAAATTATAAACCCCCAACCAAAAATTAAACTCGAAATACAAAAATTAAAAGGAGAAATCAATAAAATTGAAAGTAAAAAAACTATTGAATTAATAAATAAAACCAAGAGTTGGTTTTATGAAAAAGCCAATAAAATAGATAAACCTTTGGTAAATTTGATCAAAAAAAAGAAAGAGGAAAATCAAATTGATAGTCTTACAAATGAAAAGGGGGATCTTTCCACCAATGAAGAGGAAATTAGAGAAATAATAAGGAGTTACTTTGCCCAACTTTATGCCAATAAATTTGATAACTTAAGTGAAATGGATGACTTTCTCCAAAAATATAGGCTCCCTAGATTAACAGAGGAGGAGATAAATTGCTTAAATAGTCCCATTTCAGAAAAAGAAATAGAACAAGCTATTAATCAACTCCCCAGGAAAAAATCCCCAGGGCCAGATGGATTCACATGTGAATTCTACCAAACATTTAAAGAACAATTAGCCCCAATGTTATATAAATTATTTGAAAAAATAGGGGATGAAGGAGTCCTACCAAACTCCTTTTATGACACAGACATGGTACTGATACCTAAACCTGGTAGATCGAAAACTGAGAAAGAAAATTATAGACCAATCTCCTTAATGAATATTGATGCTAAAATCTTAAATAAGATATTAGCAAAAAGACTTCAGAAAATCATCTCCAATATAATACACTCTGATCAAGTAGGATTTATTCCAGGAATGCAGGGCTGGTTTAATATTAGGAAAACTATTAATATAATTGACCATATTAATAATCAAATTAATAAGAACCATATGATCATCTCAATAGATGCAGAAAAAGCATTTGACAAAATCCAACATCCATTCCTACTAAAAACTCTTGAGAGTATAGGAATAAATGGATTATTCCTTAGAATAATCAGGAGTATATATTTAAGACCGTCAGTAAGCATAATATGCAATAGAAATAAACTGCAACCTTTCCCAGTAAGATCAGGAGTGAAACAAGGTTGCCCACTATCACCATTACTATTCAATATAGTACTAGAAACGCTAGCCTCGGCAATAAGAGCCGAGAAAGAGATTCAAGGAATTAGAGTAGGAAATGAGGAAATTAAACTATCACTTTTTGCAGATGACATGATGGTATACTTAGAGAACCCCAAAGACTCTGCTAAAAAGCTACTAGAAATAATTCAAAATTTCAGCAAAGTGGCAGGATACAAAATAAATCCACATAAATCCTCGGCATTTTTATATATCACTAACAAAATGCAACAGCAAAAGATACAAAGAGAAATTCCATTCCAAACAAATGTTGAGAGTATAAAATATTTGGGAATCCATCTACCAAAGAAAAGTCAGGAATTATATGAGAAAAATTACAAAACACTTGCTACAAAAATAAAATCAGATTTAAATAATTGGAAAGACATTCAGTGCTCTTGGATAGGCCGAGCGAATATAATAAAGATGACAATACTCCCCAAACTAATCTATTTATTTAGTGCTATACCAATCAGACTCCCAAGAAACTATTTTAATGACCTAGAAAAAATAACAACAAAATTCATATGGAAGAATAAAAGGTCAAGAATTGCAAGGGAACTAATGAAAAAAAAACTCAGAGGAAGGTGGTCTAAGTGTACCTGATCTAAAGCTATATTATATAGCAGCAGTCACCAAAACCATTTGGTATTGGCTAAGAAATAGACTGGTAGATCAGTGGAACAGATTAGATACAAAGGACAAAAAAGGGTACATCTATAGCAATCTAATCTTTGACAAACCCAAAGATTCCAACATTAGGGATAAAAATTCATTATTCGGAAAAAACTGTTGGGAAAACTGGAAATTAGTATGGCAGAAATTAGATATGGATCCACACTTAACACCATATACCAAGATAAGATCAAAATGGGTCCATGATTTAGGCATAAAGAGGGAGATAATAAATAGATTAGAGGAACAGAGTATAATCTACCTCTCAGACTTGTGGAGGAGGAAGGAATTTATGACCAGAGGAGAACTAGAGATCATTATTGATCACAAAATAGAAGATTTTGATTACATCAAACTAAAAAGTTTCTGTACAAATAATACTAATGCAAACAAGATTAGAAGGGAAGTAACAAATTGGGAAAATATTTTTAAAAACAAAGGTTCTGACAAAGGTCTCATTTCCAAAATATATAGAGAACTGACCATAATTTATAAGAAACCGAACCATTCTCCAATTGATAAATGGTCAAAGTATATGAACAGACAATTCTCAGAGGAAGAAATTGAAACTATATCCACTCACATGAAAGAGTGTTCCAAATCACTACTGATCAGAGAAATGCAAATTAAGACCACTCTGAGATACCACTACACACCTGTCAGATTGGCTAAGATGACAGGAACAAATAATGACAAATGTTGGAGGGGATGTGGGGAAATTGGGACACTAATACATTGCTGGTGGAGTTGTGAAAGAATCCAGCCATTCTGGAGAGCAATCTGGAATTATGCCCAAAAAGTTATCAAACTGTGCATACCCTTTGACCCAGCAGCGCTACTACTGGGATTATATCCCAAAGAAATACTAAAGAGCGGAAAGAGACATATATGTGCCAAAATGTTTGTGGCAGCTCTTTTTGTTGTAGCTAGAAACTGGAAGATGAATGGATGTCCATCAGTTGGAGAATGGTTGGGTAAATTGTGGTATATGAAGGTTATGGAATATTATTGCTCAGCTACAGCAGGAGGAATATAGAGAGGCCTGGAGAGACTTAAATCAACTGATGCTGAGTGAAATGAGCAGAACCAGAAGATCACTGTACACTTCAACAACAATACTGTATGAGGATGTATTCTGATGGAAGTGGAAATCTTCAACATAAAGAAGATCCAACTCACCTCCAGTTGATCAATGATGGACAGAGGTAGCTACACCCAGAGAAGAAACACTGGGAGGGGAATGAAAATTGTTAGCACTAATATCTGTCTGCCCAGGTTGCATGTACCTTCGGATTCTAATGTTTATTGTGCAACAAGAAAATGATATTCGCACACATGTATTGTACCTAGACTATATTGTAACACATGTAAAATGTATGGTATTGCCTGTCGTCGGGGGGAGGGAATAGAGGGAGGGGGGGTAATTTGGAAAAATGAATACAAGGGATAATATTATAAAATATATATATATATATATATATATATAAATAAAAAAAAATGGGTAACACCTAAAAAAAAAAAAAAAAAAAAGATCCCTGTAGGTACATACTGACTTAAAAGTACATAGAAACATTTTTAATGTTTTATTGAATTTTCATTTATTTTGTTAAATATTTCCCAATTAAATTTAAATCTGATTTGGGCTTTCCTTGGCAGTGCTGCATGCAGCTGTTGGCTACATGTTTGATATTTCTGATGTGATGCCCTCCCTCCATCTTCTCCCCAGCAGTACTTGTCTATGACTAATTTTTCATCACTTCAACTATCCATGATTTTGTTAATTTATTGGATACCTTCACAAATGCTGAATGCAAACATCTTAACAAATATATCTTATGAATCATTTTGGTCAAGGAATTTGCCATCTTGCAGCCAACTCAATGATTAACCACTCCAAATTTATCCTGGCTAGTCTAAATACAGGTTAATCAATTGATAAATAAGTTAGCAAACATTATTTAGTGCCTTCTATGTGCCAGTTACTGTGCCAGGTGGCAGAGGTATAAGTATGAAGAATGGAATAATCCATTTTCAAAAGGGCAAATACTCTAATGGAGAAGACTACAAATATATATCTAAGTGCACACACATATGTACACACCCATAAACATATACATATATGTATATATTGAGGTGTATGTGTATATATATAATGTATTCTATGTATGCATCCATCTATCTATATATATATATATAGATACATACTCATCTATGTGTATAAATACATTTATGTATATATATATATATATGAATATATTCATCTTCATGAAATAATATTATATATTAATAGTTCTTTAACTGAGTACAAGATGATGCAAACATATTTTTAAGTTTTAACCAAGTTTTACGCTTGACTATCTGTAGCTGCTATAACCATTGAAAATAGGTTTATTTTAATGTAAAGACCTTGTATTTATTATTAGAGAGCAAAGGAATAATCATTTAAGGCTTACTATATCCCAGGCATCCTATAAACACTTTACAATTATTGTCTCATTTGATCAATGGAGCCCCCTTTCTCCATAAGCACAGTGTCTAGGAATGAACATAATGGCCGGCTAACTCACTTCTCTCTACCCTGTGCCAAGGAATTGAGGTTGAAATAACAGGGGATGATGTTATGTGTACCATGAGATTTGTAAATAAAGACCAGTTTAAGTTACTTTGAACTTTGGAATTTTGTTATTTGGTTTTTCCTTGTAATGTTTTGTGATCAAAGATTTAATGAAAAAGCATAGATTTTAAGTTCAGCATTTGACTATCATTGACTTTTTTACCTATATCACATCTGAATATCATTAGTGTCCATGGAAACTACAAGACAATAAGCCCTGCCCCTACTTTCATTAAATTGCATGGAATTCACCAGAGGATGGGTAGACACATTTGTTTCTTAGAGAAATAAGCTGGCACTATCCTCTGGGACATTTGTAGGAAGTGACTCATCAACAATGCAAGATTCTGATGAACCTTAGTAAAAAGAAATTGGGAGATAAAAATATGATGGGGGGAAATGTCATGTTTATTTATCCCTGAGGAGATTTCAGTTTCAAGTCAGAGATATGTATTTTTAAAATGTTTTGGATTTATGAGCATATAACTAATGCTAATCGGCTTCTGAATCTTGGGAAAAAAAACCCTCTACAACACAAACAAACACATTTTGAGCACAACTCAACCATGAAAACTGTATCCCTGGTTAATGTCCCGTAAAACTACATACATTTAAACATGGGAATTATGGTCAAGAACTGGTCAACTTATGTTTCTATCCTAATTCTTTTAAAATTGAAAGGGATCTTAGTCTACTTTCATTTCATAATTGAGGAAACTTTTGTCAAGAGAGTTCAAGGTTAAAAATTCAATTATAGTTGGGGGAAGAAGGGGGCATTCTATATCATAATATCAATTATTAATATTCATTTCATGACATCACAATTTTTAGTGAATAATATATTGTATTCTCAAGTATGACTAACCATGTAATCACTTTCAAGAACATCTGAAAGATAATAGATACTATAATCATTGTAGAATAATAATTTTAGAGGTAGAGTGAAACTTTGCTATTAAAGTTGATTACATTAATTTTGTAAAGAAAGAAATAAAGAATTCAGAAAAAGAAGTCACCAGTAATTTTATCACCTTCTACTTGAGAAAAACTTCAAGAAAGAGGTGATGCCTAAGGTTTCATTAGATACCTTTTTTTGTTTTTGTTTTTTATTTTTCCTTGTTTTAAATATAGTAAAACAGACCTTATTAGGATTGAAGAAGCAAATGTAGACACAAGTGAAGAAGCAAGAAGAAGGAAATATATATGTTAGGAGATGACTTGCCCAGAATCATGAAGGTAGTAAGCAGCTGAGGGGAGATGGAAACTCTGGTCTTACTGGCTGTAGATCCAGGGCACCATCTAATGCACCACTTAGATGCCTAAGGAGGGATAGAACAATTAAAAAAATCAATAAACAGCAAGTACTTGAATGTCTTTCCCCTCAAAAAAGTTATCTTTCAATGTAATCTCAAGAAATATTTAAGTGGGACTGTGCTCTATGGGATCCAAGCTGAAATTAGAATCTTATCTGATTCCCATCCCAAGAAATTGTGGTACTGGTAGGTAAGGGGGATTTTATTCCTCCTATATGAATAAGTTTGTATCTTTGACAGTATAGCTGCTGAAGTAAATATTTCTCTGTAAAAGTTCCACAGTGTATCATTGAAACGTTTTCTGGGTTAAAATCAGATTTTTTACTTTTATGGGGACTCCTTGAAAGAGTACCTGCTAAATACTTGCAACTTTCATTTTTTGAGATATATTAGGCTGTAAGACTTTAGAGAATTATGGAAAACCTATACATGTATATACATATATACATACATATATATATATATATATGAGTGTATGTATATATAATTATATCTACATATGCAGAGAGATATCTATATCATCCATCATCTATATCTATTTGTCTATCTATCTATCTGTTTATGTGCTTTTTTTTATTTACTTTGTAAATGTAAGGCACATTTTTCCCCTGATGAATATCTTACAATTCATTCCAGTTGTTTTAATTTAACAATGTCCTCAATTGTTTATTGCTTTACTGTGTAAATACTGAAACATTTTGTTTATTATATTCTCTATATAATTTCTTTATATTACAATAATGATATGTTACATATTATTGAGTCCCCTATAGGTACTGACATTAAGTTTTTGAAGCCAGAAATTTGGAATCATTATAATACTATTATCTAGTGAAAAAGTAGGTATAGGTTTATTATTATTTTCATTTCAACAGACGTATAGCACTTCACTTTTATGAAAGCAAATTACCCTACAACTATTAAGGTAAATATACCTGTGCCTTAAATACAGAAACTCACATTCCATGCAATTTCTACAAGTGAGAACATATTTCTTCATATCATGATAGGCAGATTTATAGTTCCAGTTTGGTTTACTATAGAAGTTTCAAGGACCCATGAAGGAATTTCAGGAACCTCATGATATTAGAGATGGGAAAGAAATTACCCTGAACTTTTATAAGGATAGTCTATATAGAGAAAGATCCATAGAGAATTCTAACATGCTCTGTGTAGAAGATTGCACTTTTCTGTTCATATCTGCTTTTCCAAGGTTTTATGTACAGCAAGAATCATTGAAAGAGTTTCCACCCAGGATAACTGTCTCATTTGAGACAATGCTAAGTTGACACCAAGTCCAAAATCTCTGTAGGGAGAGTTACAAGTAGTTTTGGAAGCTCAGCATGAACAAAACTTCTATTTCTGTCAGGAACCAGTTTTATTTTGTTTATGTTGTTGTTTTGTTTTCCATCTCTTCTGTTTGTGGATTGAGAAAAGCCTAAGTTAATAAGAGTTGAGTTATTCATTTAGCTTTGTAAAATGTTTTATATTTTAATTTCTTACATGGGGAATTGTGGAAAGTACATTGTTCTGTGAATCATAAAAAACTTGGCATTTGGAAATATTTGTGATTTTCATATATATGAGGGGGATAATACAAGACAATTTAGCATTGACTCATATTAAATTTCACTGTATCCTGGTAGGTTCTTACTAAGTGATAAGTTGGTATTTAACAATTCTCAGATTTCTGGGGAGGAGTTTACATGTTTAAGACGGGCAAGTTCATTGGTTGAAGTATTTTTCCCATAAGCCCTGAGTTATCCCATGCCCATTCTCTGGGAGGATAAAAGAGGCAATATTGGCCCTGGAGGGGGAGTCTACTCTAAGTTAGAGTTGGAATGGCTCTCTACAGAAAGAAGAGTCTGGCCAGGAGATTGAGTTAAGACAGCAGATCTCTTCCCAGAGAGCGGCAGCTTCTGGAGACAACAGAACATTACAGTATGGCACTAAGGAAGCAAGTTAATGGACATTGCTTATGCCTTCTAAGAGACCATAGAGAACTATTTTGAATTTGGGAAAAAGATTATGGGATGAAAAATCCATTTTTAACTATTTGCTAAGAATGAAAAATTTTATTTTTTCTAGTAAATTTATTTATTTTTAATACACATTGCTTTATGAATCATGTTGGGAGAGAAAAAGCATAGCAAAAGTTTTTTTTTTTTGTTTTGTTTTTTTGTTTTGTTTTTGTTTGTTTGTTTTTTCTGGATGCAGATGGCATTTTCTGTCCAAAGTCTTTGGGGATCATTGAACTAATGTTAAAAAAAAAAACAAGTTGTTCATAGCTGATCATCAGACATTCTTACTGTTATTGTGATTAATGTCTTCCTGGTTCTGCTCGTTTCACTCAGCAACAGTTTGTGTAAATCTGTCCAAGACTATGTAAAATCAGTTTGTTTATCATTTTTAAAGAACAATAATATTCCATTACCTTCATATAGCACAGTTTATTCAGCCATTCCCCAACTGATGGACATATATTCATTTTCAAACTCTTTGCTACCACAAAAAGTATTGCTACAAACTTTTTTGCATTTAGGCTTGATTTTTTGATTTCCTTGGAATATAGATCAAGTAAGGACACTGTTGGTTCAAAGGGCAAACACAGCTTTATAGCTCTTTCGGCATAATTCCAAATTGCTCTGCAGGATGGTTGGATCATTTCACAACTTCACCAATAATGCATTATTGTAGTTTTCCCACATCCTCTCTAACACTTATCATTATCTTTCCTTTGGAATGACAAATTTTAAATGGGGAATGTGAAGTCTAGGCTTTTAAGCAAACTGAGTTCCAACATGGAGTCAGTCTTGAGGGATCTTTAAATATGTCCAGTTTATCTGAGATGAAATTCACTAAATTCTCTATCACATCACTGAGGGGAGTATGGATGCCATGATCTGAATCTTTGAGAGAATTTTTTAGCCTCACCTTACTATAAGAAATGTGTCTCATATTGTTTGTGTTACATGTTTCATGTCTTCATTTTCAGGTCCTAGAGGTTATCCTCAAAGATGAAAAAGTTCTACTCATGGTGACCTTAGAGGCAGAATTGCCAGTTTTGGTAAGAAGATAGTATGTCTGGGACTCTATTATGCACTCCCTCCTTCCTTTCTCTATTTTTTCTGATTGAAACTGAAATCCCTGAGGAGTTAAATAATTTCTTCAAGGTCAAGTAGCAAATAGCCTAGGTCAGATGTGAGCCATTTTTTCTTAATAGCAAAACCCTATATGTCATTTTAAAATAATTTTTAAAAAATCATTAATTTTCTCTTACTTTTTTTCTTTATATATTCTTCAACAAGTTGGGGGAAATCAAATAGGAAGGAATAAAACAAGCATAGTTCAGAGAAACCTAAAATAGAAGAGAATCACATAAGAATGAATCTAGTTTCTTTAGAAGAATTCAAGTTGCTAGGTCTTGGAGAGCTATACACCAAAACATGAAAAGTAGTCATTGTAATCTGGAAACTCTTTGAGCTATTTTTGCAAAAACCTAGGAAGCACTGAGATGCCAGAAGAATGATTATGAGCTAATGGTATACTGATTTTTAGAAGGGGGCAATAATTGAATTCTTTACAGACTGGAAAGTTTGGCATCAATCCTTGGCAAAATTTCAGGATGGATTATGAAACAAATGGTTTGTGAGCACTTAGAAAATGAGCCAGAATTGTTTCACTAAGAAGTCTTGTTAAACTAGTCTGATTTCCTATAACAAAAAAAAAAAAAAAAAAAAAAAAAAGGAAAGAATGAAAAGGACTACCTGGATGGATGTGTGGCAAAATAATAGGATGCATGGTCATTTCTAAGGTCAGCATTCAAATACCAATTTTATGACACCAAAAGTAAAACATCAGCAAAAACAACAAAAGAATAAATAGATCTTCATAGTAAAAACTTTAGATAGCAAGCAACATATTGTCTATAGAAATGAAAAAATAAAAAGTGGTTCTAATTCAATGGATATCCTACAGGCCAAAAGAATTTCAAGAGAGATTCTAAAAATAAATCATTCTACAACAACAAAAACACTATAAACTTTCAAATAAAGAATAGGCTAGGACCACCAAAATTAGATCCAACTTTTGAATAGTTAAAGGAAGGTATAATAAGGGAAATCAGAATTCAGGGCAAGGGAGAGAGAATCAATTATTTTTTAGAAAAGAAAAATATTTATGAAGAGATGGACCCCGAAAAAAGCAAAATATCAGAAAGAATAAAAAGGAAACCGAAAAGATGGAAACAAAATATAAAACATTCAAATTGGAAAACAAAATACTACAAAGAAAAATGTAACAACAGTATTGGAGAGGAAAAAAAAAAGAGAATAAAGTGAATGTTGAGAGATTCTACTTTATAGCATTAATAGAGAAGAAGCCTAAACATATCAACTAAAAAAGAACCATCACACCTTAGAAAACTATTTTTAAAAAAATAATTTTGAAATGAGTAAATTTTAGGAAATATGTATATCTGGCAGCATCTGGATTGAAAAATGGAGTAATTGTGCATGAGTGACTTTCTGTGTATCCTGTCTATGTATGTAGTGTGTGAGTATATTTACATATGCATTATGCATGTATGTATGTATATAGCAGATTGTTTCAGTAAAAGAAGAGTACTACCAACAATATATATATATATATATATATATATATATATATATATATATATATATATATATATATATAAAACCATAAATAAATGAAATGGGGAAAAATAGCCAGAAACCCCAAATAATATCCAGAAACATAGAGGATAAAATGAGTTTCAAAGTTATAATCCTTAATTAAACAAATTCTCTGAAATGAAAATTATGAAAACCAAATACATTTGATGAAGATAAACTATTTTATAGTGTATAAAAATAGCATAAGTAAATATAGTATATTTTATATAGAATATACACATTAACTATGTGTACAAATGACTGCTTTTCTATATTACAATGAAAAGTTACTTAGGAAGGACCACATTGTTTGAAATTCATTGAAGAAACAAAGAGAAGCTCTTGAGTAATACAAATAATTGAAGTTTTTTTAAAAAATTTACATTAAGTTCATTATTTTAAATAATCATAGTCTTTATTAAAAAGCAAGGAAAAAGCATGAGTGAATTAAAGAACTTACAACTTGATTAAAAATGGACTCTGTGTGTCATGTCTGTGTATGGGGATATGGGTACATGTAAAAAATGTATTATGAATTGTTTCAAATAAAAGAACAATCAAACACGGCTTACTAATATTAAAAAAAAAATGAATGCAAGGAGATCCTAGGAATTAGGAGACTAGATCTGGATTAGACAACGAAGAGACAAGGATTGTGTCTTTTTATGAAAGAGGAGCCTGACACAATATTGTTTCATGAAAAACAAGCTGAAGATGCCTAGTGTTCATTTTTATTTTAACAATGAAATTTAATAGAATTTGATGGGTGGAAAAACAAAAAACAAACAAACAAACAACAACAACAACAAAAAAAAAAAACAATCATGACTACATTTTTTAAAATAATTCTTACTTTCCCAGAAAATAAAAAGATTTATAAAAGGAACACAGAACTACAACAACACAGTGTTGCCCCACAAACTATAGTTAAAAACAAAAACACAGAATTAAATTGATGATCTGGAATAAAACAATGTTTCAGCATATTTTTAATTCAGGAGTTGTAATGATTTCATAACAAGTAACAATAAAAATGCTTTATATAAAAGAAAAACATGACTTTAATGTAATCATAGGTGATTAATAATACCAAAATCAAGCATATATGTGTTAACTGGTATAACATCTGAATACAGAAATGAAAAGTTAGCTAAAATACATAAGGATCTACAGAGTAATACAA
>NC_133622.1:56768680-56963680 GCF_048593235.1 Sminthopsis crassicaudata | reverse complement strand
TAATAAAAGACTGCAGGTCTTATAATATTACATGTCGACCAAAAATATAGGGTTGTGATTGAAAATATGATATCCAGCAAAATAAAATATAATATTAAATGTAAAAAAGGAATATTTAATAACTATTAAATTTCCAGGATTTCATTTCAAACAAACATCACCTCAATAAAAATTTTAATATATAAGAGCCAATATCAACAATAAGGGACAAATTGTTTGTTTAATACCCGAAAATGTAAACCTTACATCTAAAATTCACATTAGTAATTGGGTATTCTGACAGAAGATTGGGGAAGAGCTGAATATGATGTGACTCTAAAAAGTAAAACTATGTAGTAAAAAGGCATAAAAGAGAAATTATGCTATATGTATATGAATGAGAGCAAGAATCAACATAGAGAAATGATATGAAGGAAGAGGGGTTGATAGTTTTGAAATTGTACTCTAATCAAGCATGGATTAAAGGGAGAATAAAAGGGGTGTGTGTGTGTGTGTGTGTGTGTGTGTGTGTGTGTATAAGATAAGGTGGGGTACAGAAGGGTGTGTAAGTCAATGGAAGTAGAGTAAAGGAATAAATTAATAGAAAAGCAATAAATTTGGAGGGAAAGGGTAGGAAGAATAAGGGCAGGATTCATGGCGTACAGTAAGGAGAAGACATAATAGCAAGACAAGCTAACAAGTACAAGTAAAGTAGAAGAGTTAGCAGGGATAGGAAATAAGAAATATACACAAATATAGCAATAATCAGGATACGAATTTATGTTTTAAAAATTAGGGGTAGTAATAATTGATCATAGTCATATTTTTAAAAGATTCAAAGAGAAATTTATGTCATATGCCAGTATGATCTTAGGTGTATGTGTATTTATGTGCATATGCATATATGTGTGTGTATGTGCATGCACGCATAAATTTGTATTCAGGTAAGTATGTGTATCTATGTATATGATATGTGAGGTATATACATGATCACCCATACATAAATGTATAAAACCCCATCTCCATCTGATCAAGGTCTTTTAACAAAAGAGAAACTTTGAATCAGGAGAGTTAGGGATTGTCTGAATCCATGATCAGAAGGCATCACAAATGTAAGCTGTATTCAAACTCTCTGATTCTACAGTCAATGCCCTTGTACAATCTTGTCTCCATCTGTAGCCAAAATGATAAAGTTTATCTCATATAAATCCAGTGCTAGGGAATTCCTTAGCAATTGAACATATTTTAAATTTCTGAGTGAAATGCACTGTTTCCCACTAAGCTTGTTTGAGGGAAGTGCTTAAAGAAGAATATAGTAACATACAGTTCAAACATTTAGAGAGATAAAGGATCAAGGATAATTCTGGGAATCAATGAAGAGAGATAGTACTGTAACATTTCAGAATATTCTAGGTATAGTGAATGAATATATATTGCTATTTTTGGCTAGCTTTTCAGGTAAAAAAATTAGTTTTCATGAGACTAAATTGATTGAGCACCAAAAGGAATCTGAAATACATGAGAGTTTTCTTTGTTACCTCTATGTGTTAACAGACTGTCCTCCTAACATTGTTTCCATTCTGCTTTCAGAAACACCTGTTAATATCAAAAGAAGTTTGTTTTATTGAGGAGAACAGAGTTGCTTTTCAACCATAGCCTATTATTTTGAGACTGAATATGTACCATAGGCTATAGTTGAAATGGTAAGATAATAGAAGTTATTTTTTGAATATTTATAAAAAGTATTTGACGGAAAATGTTTAGGCTATGAAGAGCTCATATCAAAAAAGAAAATTACTTGAAACTATATAACTAGATTCCCTTCCAAATGCAGAATGAAAAATAATGAAAAAGTTAAAAGAACAATATCTGAAAGGAATATTGATAAATACAAATGATCTAAAATAAATTAAAGTTTAGAGGAATAAACATTGACAGAAAAACAAAATTCTTATAACTGAATGCTTACTTAATATGACTTGTGCTAGAAATAGTTCTGGAGTGTGTATGAAAAAGAAATCTATGATACATATAATATTATTAGACCAAAGAAGTAGATTTTTATATGAATAAAAACATGTTAATTTAAATACTACACAGCTTGACAGTGTGACAGATATAATCTAACTGCTTAAAAATTCCTGGATAAGTCTCAGATATAAAAGGCCTTCTTTTTAGATAATGATGGCCTTGTGATTATGTTCCATTTTGATGATTAGATAGTACTAATTTTATCTAAAACCAGAATACTAGAGTAACTCTTTACTGAGATCAATGCTTATTCAAAAGAGATTTCCCTGGTTGTGTATGTATTTATATATATATATATATATATATATATATATATATATATATGTAGATAGATAGATAGATAGATATACAAATTAACAAACACACATAAAACAGCCACTGTTTAAAGTGTGTTTAGTATTCAAATAATTATGGGAAGATGGATATCAAATTAATTAAATTTTATATCAATAGATATATTTGGGACAAACATGATAGACGAATAATGGATTACAAACAGAAATGGATTAGCAGAAATGGTAGATCTATAGAAGTTATATACTCACAAACTAGACTTGATCCCCACATTCTGATTTAAAGATAATTAACAAATAAAAACTTTCCATAACCTTATCTAAATCTAAGCCTTTTACATAATGTGACAAGGGATTTATCAGGACCTCCCCAACAAAAGATTAGTGGATGTAATGAGGGAAAGGAAAGGGGGAACCCAGTTTGTCGGCGCATAGATAGTAAGATGAAATCCCATGAGGTGCAGTGTCCCCTGTAAATGAATTTACAGGCCCGAAAACCTAGATTGATAACTAAAAGGTTTATTGTAGAAATTTGGAAGTAAAGCTCAGTTAGAAAGATGCCAGGGCCAGAGGTGGCCGCTGGGCGGGTAGGAACCCTTACATGTTTGGCAGGATACCATATGTTGGGAGGAAGGGGTCCTGCAAAGAGAGAGCTCCAGCTTAGCTCTTTTATACCTAAAAGGAGATCAGTGGTACCCCAAGTTCTTGGCGGGCTTTTCATTTAGCTCAGATCCTTTGGGAGGCTGAGGGAAGCTGAGTATATAGTGGGGGCTGGGCCGGGATATTCAGAAGTGTGCTTTTCACCAGGATTTGTGAATCAAGATCAGCCATGAGGGTTGGGCAATTAGAAAGGTATCTTAAAGAGACCTCAACCCCTATAAGATGAAAAAAATACATTCTCACTTTTTTTTTACTCTCATTAAAGTATTTATAAGAAGCTCCAACTATTTGGTTTAGTTGAAGCTCTACTTAGCCTGTCCCCCCATTGTGCTAGCTTCCATTGATCTACTTAAAGTTTCTTGTTTTCTTTAGATGTATCTAGTAAAGAACCTTAGGAGTCATTTCAATACCATCCTATTGAAAAAAATTTTTTTTCTATGCATTCTTAAAAGAATCATGATCAAATTAAGGGAATGTTTTTGTGGCCCTACTCAACATGTCTAAAACTTTCTTTCCATGTAAGTTCCTGGATGACAGAAACTTATTTATTCATTTATTTTACATAAGCATAGTGCTAAACACATAGAAATTGCTGAATAAATATTTTAAATTAATTCCTTTATTTATTTATTGCTAGTAAGTCTGCCATTTCAATTTCTTATTTTAGACCTGAGAAAAGAGCCAGAACTATGATTGAACTCAGGTCTTCTGACCACAAATTTAGACCTCTTTTCATTACATGGTATCTAAAACTAATGTAAAAAAGAGACTTTTATATCATATCCCATATCACTAAAAAGGAGTGGGACTTTAGAAGCCAGGAAGAAACCTGTCTCCTTACTTTGATTTCCCAGCATGTATACTTGAATTGTTTCATTAAGAAAATGCTCTGGGGAGGTTTACTCCCTATTAGATTTTGTAATTTAAAATGTTGAACCTAAATCCCCTGCTTTGACATTTCTCAAAAGGAGGGCCTTAGCAAGGCTCTAGTCCTTCAAATTCTAGTATTATTCTCATACTGCACGATTCTCTCTTTTATTCTGAGTAATTGTTCTTTACTATTAGACTTGATATTCTGCATTTCAAATTCTGTTAGTTCCCAGCATAGTGCACTCTTATTGACCCACTATCAATAAAAGAAGGATGTTTGTCTAACAATAGTGAATATTCTGTCTCTTTATTGACTTTCTCTGAAAAGAAAATCATAGGGTGCCTTTTCTTTAGCAAGCTCACCAATAACAATCACCTTGACCTTATTTAATTCAGACGAAGGCCCTGGGTAGACAGATATCTGGCCTTCACAGTCAAGTCAGAACCCCCCTTTCTTTACTTTGAAATGCAGAGAATATCTCACATTATGTTATGAACAAATGCTGTCTTCTATACAATTCTTCTAATTTCTCCAAGCTTTTTCTTGAGAAATTTTACACATAAAATTGTATCTGTTTACCTAATAACCCATTCTTTCTTATCCTTAAAATAACTGAGGCTCAGCTTTTTTTTCCAGATATCCCTCCTCTATTGCCTCAATTCATCAGATCTGTCCAAGTAAGTTTGTGAATTGCTTTGACCAATGCAAGTCTGGACTACCCACCAGAGAATCAAAACATGTCAGTGTTCAGAGTATATAATCACCAAACAAATTAGAGGCAAAATTTGAACACTGATGTTCTTGATTCTTTCCCCAGATTCCCTCTCCCTCACATCCCCACTATATCACAATGTATCTCAATTTATAGTCATTAAATGAAAACTTATATTAGTTCAACAATGGTCTTTCCATTCATGAGCAGAGTAAGAAGATGTGGGACTCTAGCTTTTCAAGACATTGCTATTAATTATTATTAATATTAAGATATCTAGGAATATTTATCATTATTGTCTATTTCAAGAATCACAGTGCTTTGTTTGAGGATCAGCATGAAAAAAATGAGGTTTAGGAGGACAATTGATAACAAATGTTTGGGTTTGATCATGTGAAGAATCCACAATGAGATTACAGACAAAATGGAAATATAATAGACACTAGGAATGATAAATATGAAATAGATTTGGGAGATTAAATAGTTAGATACAATGAGCTATAGGAAGGGATGGGAGGAAAGACACCATGAGACAGAATGCTGTGGCAAGCAAACCCAAAAGGGATTCAATAAAGATGGCATGAGTCATGAAAAGCTTTATAGGGGAAATTCAACATTGAGGGTTTGACATAACTTAGCTTTCTGATTAGATGCAATAAGATGAAGTTATGCAAAACATTCATAGGGGATGGGACTGTTAGGTTGAGCTAATGTCCATCAGTGCCCTTCCCTTCTTGCTTCAGGAAGTAATCTTATCAGTATTTCATGCTTTTGCTGCCAACCTTATCTACTAACCCAGGACATCGTCAACAGAGAGAGAAAAAAATGGTTTTGCAGGGATTTGGGAAAAAGAGAATGAAAAATAATGAAAAAGTTAAAAGAACAATATCTGAGGAAAAAAAACTTATGTGACATATAAGCCATGCCATAAAACAAATAAACAATAAAATAATTTCTATATACATTTAACTATATTCCATTCTATTATTTACCATGGAGTTATCAATATTTCTTTGTTATCCAAATAATAATCATTTATTTTGCATGTGCAGGCAGCATATTTTACTGAATGAGATGTAACATCAAGAAATAATGTCAGAGAATCAATTCAGACTGATAAAATGATAAAGAAAAAGAAAAATTAGAAAGAACATTAAATATCTACTTGGAAAAATAACAGACCTGGAAAATTGATCTAGGAGTGATAATCTGAGGATTATCTTCCCGAAAAATTATGATGAAAAAAAGAGCCTAGATACTATTTTACAGGACATAGAACTAGAAGGTAAATTAGTCATTGAAACAATTCATCTAACACCTTCTGAAAAAGACCCTAAAAAAAAAAAAACACTCCATGGAATATTGTGGCCAAACAATTCATACCAAGGTGCCACAATAAGGGTCATTCAAGATCTGGCTGCCTCCACATTAAAAGATTGAAAGGCCTGGAATCTGATATTCTGAAAGGCAAAAGAACTTGGAATGCAGCCAAGAATAAACTACCCAGCTAAGCTGAACATTTTCTTCCATGGAAGAAGATGGACATTTAATGAAACAGATGGATTCCATTTGTTTCTAAGGGAAAAAAAAAAAAAAAAAAAACTCTAAACAAAAAAGTTGATCTCCAACCATAGGACTCACTCAAGAGAAGCAGAAAAAGGTAAAAGGAACTCTTGAGAACTGCATTTCTGTTGTTGACATATATATATATATACCACATATATAATTTGATTTTACTGACATAACATAAAAAGGGAAGTAGAAATGAAAAAGGGATAGTGTTAGGAAAAGGAAAAGGGGAGATAAAAAGAAGAAAACTACATCCCATGAAGAGGCAAAGAAAACATATCATATCTGAGGGAATTTAGAGACGGGGAGGAACATTGTGTGAATCTTACTCTCATCAGAGTTGACTCAAATAGAAAATAATTGACATATTTGTTTTACAGAGAATTCTCACTCACCTCAATAAAAAATAGGAGAGGAAAAGAGAAAAGGAAAAGAGTAATAAGGGAATGGTACAAGACAGGGGAAAAAACTTAAAGGGAGGAGGGAGGGATCCTAAAGAGGGAGAGCTGTTTGATGTAAGTGGGGCCCATACATTTAATACTGGGTAAGAAGTTCGGGGGGGGCAAGGGAAAAATCATATTCTGGGGACAATATGATGGAAGGAAATACAGAATTAGTCATTTTAACTGTAAATATGAATGGGATGAACTCTCCTATAAAGTGGAGGCAGATAGTAAACTGGATCAAAAATCAGAACCCTATAATATGTTGTTTACAGGAAACACATTTTAAACAAAGAGATACAAATGGAGTAAAGGTAAAAGGTTGGAGCAGAATCTATTGTGCTTCAGGTGAAGTAAAAAAAAATCAGGGGTAGCCATCCTTATCTTAGATCAAGCAAAAGCAAAAACTAATCTATTTAAAAGAGATAAGGAAGATATCCTGCTAAATGGTAGCAGAGACAATGAAGCAATATTAGTACTAAACATATATGCACCAAGTGGCATAGCTTCTAATTTCCTAAAGGAGAAGTTAAGAGAGTTGCAAGAAGAAATAGAGAAGAAAACTATAATAGTGGGAGATCTCAATCTAACACTCTCAGAGATAGATAAAACAAACCATGAAACAAATAAGAAAAATCAATAAAGAGGTAAATAGACTATTAGAAAAATTAGGTATGATAGATCTTTGGAGAAAACTTCAAGGTGATAGAAAGGAGTATACTTTCTTCTCAGCAGTTCGTGGAACCTATACAAAAATTGACCATATATTAGGACATAAAGACCTCAAAATTAAATGCAGGAAGGCAGAATTAGTACATGCTTTCTTTTTAGATCATGATTCAATAAAACAATATTCAACAAAAAGTTGGGGGTAAATAGACCAAAAAGTATTTGGAAACTAAATAATCTCATCTTAAAGAACGATTGGGTGAAACAGCAAATTATAGACACACAATAATTTCACTCAAGATAATGATAATGATGAGACATCATAGCAAAATCTCTGGGATGCAGCCAAAGCAGTAATAAGGGGAAATTATATCTTTAGAGGCTTTCTTGAATTAAATAGAGAAAGAGAAGATCAATGAATTGGGCATGCAACTTAAAAAGCTAGAAAAAGACCAAATTAAAAACCCACAATCAAATACTAAGCTTGAAATTCTCAAATTAAAAGGAGAAACTAATAATATTGAAAATAAATAAACCATTGAATTAATAAATAAAAAATAAGAGTTGGTTTTATGAAAAAAACAACAATAAAATAGATAAATCTTTGGTAAATCTGATTAGAAAAAGGAAAGAGTAAAATCAAATTGTTAGTCTTAAAAATGAAAAGGGGGAACTTTCTACCAATGAAGAAGAAATTAGATCAATATTAAGGAGTTACTTTGCCCAACTTTATGCCAATAAATTTGATAACCTCAGTAAAATGGATGACTACCTCCAAAAATATAGACTTCCCAGATTAACAGAGCAGGAAGTAAATTGCTTAAATAGTCCCATTTCAGAAAAAGAAATAGAACAAGCTATTAATTAAATCTCTAAGAAAGACTAGATGGATGTAAATGTGAATTCTCCCAAACATTTAAAAAACAATTAGGCTCAATGTTATATAAACTATTTGAAAAAATAGGGAATGATCGAGTCCTACCAAATTCCTTTTATGACAAAGACATGGTACTGATACCTAAACCAGGTAGGTTGAAAACTGAGAAAAACAACAACAACAACAACAACAAAAAAAAAAAAAAAAAAAAAAAACTATAGACCAATCTCCTTAATGGATATTGATGCTAAAATCTTAAATAAGATATTAGCAAAAAGACTTCAGAAAATCATTCCCAGGATAATACCCATGATCAAGTAGGATTTATACCAGAAATTCAGGACTGGTTCAATATTGGGAAAACTATGAGTATAATTGACCATATCAATAACCAAATTAACAAAAAAAAAAAACATATGATCATCTCAATAGATGCAGAAAAAGCATTTGATAAAAATCCAACATCCCTTTCAATTAAAGCACTTGAGAGTATAGGAATAAATGGACTTTTCCTTAAAATAATCAGTAGCATCTTTTTAGAACCATCAGTAAGCATCATATGTAATGGGGATAAACTGCAACCATTCCCAATAAGATCAGGAATAAAACAAAGTTGCCCACTATCACCATTACTATTCAATATTGTATTAGAAATGCTAGCTTTGGCAATAAGAGTGGAGAAAGGGATTAAAGGAATTAGAGTAGGTAATGAGGAAACCAAATTATCACTCTTCGCTAATGATATGATGATATACTCAGAGAACCCCAAGAGATTCCACTAAAATCTATTAGAAATAATCCACACCTTTAGCAAAGTTGCTGGATACAAAATAAACCCACATAAATCATCAGCATTCTCATATATCACTAACAAAATCCAACAGTTAGAGCTACAAAGAGAATTCAATTTAAAGTAACTACCAATAGTATAAAACATTTAGGAATCCCTCTGCCAAGGGAAAATCAGAAATTATATGAACAAAACTACAAAATATTTTCCACACAAATAAAGTCAGATCTAATAAATTGGAAAAATATTAAATGCTCTTGGACTGGGTGAGCAAATATAATAAAGATAACAATACTATCTAAACTAATCTATTTATTTCGTGCTACACCAATCAGACTCCCAAAAACTATTTTAATGACCTAGTAAAAATAACAATGTTCATGTGTGTATATGTGTTTGTCTATCATGTTCACATTCATCTTTTCTCTAATGTGTTATACATACATTAAATTACAACATTTTAGAGTTGGGAAATATATAAGCATCAACAAACTCTACTTGAATAAGAATTATGTTTACAATATTATTTTTATAAATTATATTTTGAGAATGGGACTTTTATCAACCTAACTATGTAAATTTTGATATATCTCCATTGTCTATAGCAAGGCTTTAAAATTTTAAACTTTCCCACTTATGACATCCATTTAAAAAATTAATACCTTTTCTCTCTACAATACACCTTTCTTGAGAACAGACTTTCATTAAAGGGGTGTTCATCACTCATTAAGACAGAGTACAATTAGACTATTACCACCTTATTCTAGGAAGCGCCTCTTGCCTAAAAGGAGACTGCAATATCATTAGATTTTTAAATTATTTCAATGTCACACTTTTGATCAATATCATCTTGCTGGGAGACAGCTAGGTTGTTGAGTGGATAGAAAATTAAGTGTGACTTCAGAAAGACTTGAGTTCAAATATACTTCAAACATTTAATACCTGTGTGACTCTGGTCACATCATTTAGCCTCTGTTTGCCTAAATCCATTGAAGAAAGAACTAAGGAGTCACATTAGCATCTTGAGTAACAAAATGTTAGGACATTATTAAAGTGCTATAGTCCAAGGGGTCACAAAAAATCAAACATCACTAAATAACATACAGCAACAATATTTAAGGTTAAGAATATTGTCATAGATTATTTTACAAAATGTCTTTATTAAATATTGTTGATGATAAAGATGGTGATCAAGATAATGACTTAATCACTAATTATTTATTCAAGAAGATTTCCAAAAGAGAAATTAAAACAAAACTTTGTGGAATTTGCTCACTTTAGAAGTTAATCCATTTCATTATTTAAAGTCTAATTTGGATGGAACTCAGAGGGTTTACAAGTTTTATATGGAAAAGGAATATATATATATATATATATATATATATATATATATATATATATATATATATATATATATATATATATATATATATATATATATATATATATATATGTGTGTGTGTGTGTATATATATATATATATATATATATATATATATATATGTGTGTGTGTGTATATATATATATATATATATATATATATATATATATATATATATATATATAATTTTCACCAATTTCTTATCAAAATTTAGCATTTTCTTCAATTATTTTGAAAACCTTTTCCAAAAGAGTTCATTACCTTTACAAGATTACTCAAATAGTTAAAGTGATAGACGACTCAAAGGTTAAAAATTCCTGGTGTTATGAGGACATTCTATTGACCTAAACATGGAAACTAGATAAAAGCAAGAGTATGAGTGATACCCTTGTTCAATTTCCCTGAGGGGGAAAAAAGATATTATGGATGGTAAGGAACACAATCATTACTTGCCTAAAGAGGCAATTACTTGTTACAGTAAAGGAAAATGTGATCTGCCCCTTGATTTCTGAAGTTCACTTGAAGGAATAACATAATATGTGTATTATGTAAACATGAATATGTATGTATAATATAGAAACAAAACCTTGCACATTATATTACATATACTAATATAATATAATATGATACAAAAACCGGGAATTATATAATGTGTCAAACTTGCTGGTAAAACTGTCAGTTCTGAACCTAGCAATTCATGCTGATCTAAAGCATGTGGAAATGTTGAGGTTATAGTTGATTGTAGAAAGGACAAATTCATCTATGGAAAATTTTCCAAATGATGCTAAAGTAAGAGATTAACTCAGAATGGTGCTCACAAAGTTAAAGTATACATTAGGATATATGTTTAGGAAATGTTCATCAAGAACTATTAATACAGTTTATTCTGTTCAAGTCCATTTACTCAGTTGGACCTTGGGGAAAATCACCTTTAATTTGATTAGGGGCAAATATGTTGCCGGTGTACTAATATTTCTTTATTTAAATAACTTAATTAGGATAAGTGGGAGACTTTTTTAAATATTATGAAAGAAGATCAAAATTGAAATAAAATTCAGTGCTTCCCTCTCTCTTTCTCTCTTTTGGTCCCTGACCAGGTATACATCCCAATAGTTTTGAGCAATGTAGGCATAAAGAAATATAATTTAAAACCAACAAAAGGTATTATGCATTCAGTCTATTTTAAATTAACTTTTGAGTTTTCTTGCATAGACTAAAGTAAAGACAATTATATATTTTTTTCAGGCAGAACTCTACAACTGTTACTTTCAGAAGTAGATAACACCAGGAAGAATTAATGCTAATTTCATGAATGTGATATACATCTGTTCGCTTATGTGGTGTATATGTAGTATTAGCTATTGTGAAAATTTAATTAATTCTTGGTGTGGTGAGACTAATGTGGTATTGGGTTTAATAGAAATTAACTTTGAAAAATTTTATATGCTTGAAAACTAATGGAGAATTGGCTATGTATCCCTGTTTCCTCCACACACTATTTTTTGCTAGATATACTTTAAGGAAGAAAGTTTGGATGAAAAAGTATAATTTCTAAAATTGCAAGTAGTGAGCTATTCTACTGCAAATTAATCTATTGAGTTTGTTAAGTAGATTTGTAACAGTCAGCTCTATTGTTCAAGAAGAATCTGCTAATTGAATCAAGTTTCAATATTAGTTTTCAATGCTTAAGCATGTACAGCATGAATAAACAAGAAATAGGAAATTAAGAAGCAAAGATATGAGATATATAAATCAAGAAATTAACTGATAAGTTATTTAAATTGTCTACTTACTTGGTTAATGCCAACTTGTATGCATGAATGAATACAAAATTTCATTTTGGTAAGAGGAAGTACAATTTAGCAGGAAAATTATTATCCTGGGAGGAAATTGAAATAGAGTTTGGTCATACCTCTGCCACTAAATAGCTCTTTGACTTTGATTCAGTGACTTAAGTACTCTAATTCTATTTCCTCATTGGTAAAAAAATATAATGATCTTTTGAAGTTATCCATTATAATGTCTGGGATAGTTTTCTCGAGGATCTCTGGTTGGGGCCTTGGTCTTTAGGTGGAGAAGTGAAGAAGGAAGGAGAGCCACCACGAAGCTGTTGAAAGATGGAGTCCAGAGTCTGCAATCTGGAGTCTCCAGTCTTCTCTGTGTCTGTTGAGAGGCTCCTTCTCAGTCCTTCCAGTCCTTAAATACTTCAGCACAATTACATCACTATAGCAACTGAGCATGTGCAATCATTATATCACAATATCATATTAAGTATATGTTTAGAGAACTGTTATCTCACACTGAGTAGGTATGATAATAGGTGCTCACACTGAGCACCCTGCTGTATTTGACTCAAGTACACCTTTTCAGATTTCTAGTCCTCTACAACCCTCCTCCAAACAGAACCATTTTATTATTGTTGTTGCATCATCATCATTATTATTAGTTATCTTTCTATCTATTTTATCTCTGAACTTATTTCTTTGGTAAAGGGAAGTTTCAGCATGAAATATTTCTCTACTTTTTCAAAACAGCATCTCTCTAATTTATTGCCACAGGATCATGGAACATAAGCTTACAAACAAAGAGCTATAATATAAGCTAGTCATCTGGTCTAGCCACCTCATACTCACACACAAATATAAATAATAACCAGAACCTCTCCATTTTCCATGAGTGACTGTACTCTATATGGATCATCGTGTCTCACAAGCGATAAAATGATCACTTGAAATTTCATTATCACACTGAATTACTCAAGTTTTCATAAGGAACAACTACTTTACTAACTTAGTTGTCTCTTTCTTCTGATTGGAGGGCTGGAGAATGGACCACTAAACTTAACCCAACGTTTTTCTTTAGAACAGACTCAGATATTACAGGCAATTAATTCTTCATTTTCCATATACCTCCCTGGTTGGTTTTGGATCCATAGAACAATATAACTCCTAGCACTATTCCCCCACTCTCCTATTTACTCTGTCTCTCACTCTTCAGCTTTCTTTAGTGTGTTTTCCTCCCCACTTAGAATATAAACTCTTGAGGATAAGAACTATTTTTCTTTTTCTTGCTTATATACCCAGTCCTTAGCAAAATGTCTCACATATGGCAATAATTTAATAGTATTTATTAGATTGAATTGAACAATTCATACATTTATTATTAAATTTATCACAAAAATTTTATTATATTCTCACTATAGGAGAGATTTTTTTTTTATTTCTCCTTAATTGATTTGCTATGTTTCCCACCATATTTATTCTAAATTTTCTCTTTTTTAAAACTTTATCACCACTGATCCTCAGTCTTCAAAATTGAAGACACATCCAGTAATATGTCAATTGGTGATCTCATTAGATCATAGGGATTCAATTATATAACCCATATAGAATATGTGTTAACAAATCTCTTCATATATCAGAGATTTGTTAACACATATTCTATCATATATTACATATCATCATATCACATTGTCACATCATATCATACTACTTCATGCTATTATACAATTACATGCATATATAATTGTTTCATAAAGTTATATTAATTACATTATATTATCCTACATATCTGTCAAACTACATCCATATATCTCTAACTGCCCCTTATATAGTTCAATGTCATTATGTTGAAAATAAAACTCATTGTCTTTTTTTCCTGAAATTGTCCCCTTCCAAATTTTGTTATAGTTTTTGAAGGTACAATTGTTTAGTCACTGACGCTGACACATTTGTTATCATCGTCCTTGATTTTTTCAATTTCATTCACTCCAAATATATAATATTATTTTATTTTAATAGTATTTTATTTTCATATCCACTTTAAGGACATCTCCTTATGAGCATCCATTTTTCTCCACTTTCGCAGATATAATTCTTGTTCAAATATTCACCAACTTTCAAATAGCCTATTGTAGTGTAAGGAATGTTGGTGAGAAATCCAAGTGAGTCTCAAGCATGCTTTTGTGTAAATGTGTTTGTGGATAACATTGGAAGGTGCTCACAGCTGTTTGATAGAATTGTGGGAAGCACAGGAAAGTTCAGCCACCCTTCTGGTGCTTTAATTAATGAGCATCCTTTATTACAGGTCTATATTTACTCTGGAAATCTGGCCAGTTCCTGGAGTAAACATAATCCTCCTAAAGAAAGGAACAAATATTCTTTGGGCTGGCATCTTGTGTAGGATCATCCTGTACCTGGGAAGCTACTACATCTCAAGGGTCACATATCAAATGAGAATACTTAGCATAGTGCCTTCTTAGTTCTCAGCCAATAAAAATTCCTTAGTTGAAAGGGGTTTTTAGCTTAGTAAAGGGTTCTTTGAGAGAAAAATCCCACTCAAGTACCCTAAAAGCTGTAATTGGGGTTTTCCAGCTAAGAAAAATTCAGGTATTATTGCTTCCTTAGAGTGGTGATGTAATATGATATATGTTGTCTGTTTGTTTCTTGCATTGTCTTGGTGATTACTGTTTGTTAATTTTGTATTTCCTTTTTTGCTATGTTTCCTCTTTTATTATATATTGCTTAAATCAAACTTTGGATCAGTAATAAACTTTTTTTATTTCCCCTTTTTAATCCTGTGCCTATTGAAAGTGAAATTGTCTGAACCTAGGATAATCCTATATGTGATAAACTTCTAACAGGTCTCTCTGCCTGAAGTCTGTTCCATATATTCTATGATACTATTATATGGTGTTTCTTGAATTTCCTCAAACAAGATACTTCTGTGAATTTGTACCACCTATCCTTTATGATCAGAAAGATCTATCCTCTTGCCTCCAGTTCCCTTATTTCCCTGGCTTTCTTCAAATACTAAGCTCAAAAATCCAATATTTGCATAAGGACTTTCCTAATCCACACAGTTGTTAATATCGTTTCCTTTTTGATTGCATTACACACACACACACACACACACACACACACACACACACACACACACACTCACACAGAGTTGTATTATTATGTTATATAATATAATATCTTTTATATATCACTAATATATATGTGGTTTCTCCCAGTAGAATATAAGCTTCTTGAAAGAATGAACTGTTTTTATCCTTTTGGGATTAGTTTGTTTTGTCTTTCATTATACACTAGGTACTTAGGACAGTATCTTTCATTAGTGACTGATTAATAAATCTTTATTGACTTATCCTTGGTATAGTTAATACTGGGATTCACAAACATAAATAAATGAGTGAATGAATACACATTTATTACGTACTCACCTTAATCATGCCAGACATAATTCTAAAAGTTAATGAAACAAATCCAAAAGAGAGAATATCTCTTCCTTCCAGTAGCTTCCATTTAAATAGTATGAAATACATAGAAAGAGTGGTAGCTAGAAAAGGGTAAAATAAGAAAGACAAGTGAAGCCATGGGGTCGTGTAATGTTGGACCCTTTTCTTCAGCAATATTATTTATTTGATAACTGGTCTCAAAGCAAAAGTTTCAATGGTTGGTATAGGGTGAGGGATATAGATGGGGCAATAAGGAATGAAGATAACGTTAAGTGTGGCTGCCACTGAACATAGGCTGGGAACTTGTAATGTTGGTTAGTAGGAAAATATGGTAGATAGCCCTTAGCAACATGATAGGAAAATGCCATAGTTGGATGAATGGGCTATCTAGATGTAGGCACAGTTTTTGATAAGAACAAAAGATCACTATATTTGCACTAACTTGTAAATAGCATTACAGCCTAATAAATAGAAACAGCTTCATAAAATATACATGAAGAATATGTTGACAAGGAAATATATTTTTCTAGAGAAAATTATATATTTCCAATAAGCAAAAACAAACTTACAAAACCAACGCCTGAAACATGTCCTTAAGATAACTTTTAGCTTCAATTTCCTTCTATAGTCCTTACAGTGACAATAACCATAACAATAATTGTATCTGCAATTGTAACATCTTTTTACATTCTTTGCTAAACATTGTGGTAGAAGGTATTTGTTACCAGTGATTATCCTTGGAATTGGAATTATTCTATTTTGGTACAAATTTTCCCACTTGGCTGAATTCTTACTTTCAAAGGCAAAAAAATATTTACCAATTTTTTTATGATGTTATATTATTGATAGAGTGTTTAATGGGAAACCAGTTATCATATTTGGCAAGAAAAATAATACCAATTTCTGATGACTAATGTGAGAATTAACATCTTTCTACTTACCCAATACATATATATATGCATATATATATATATATGTTCACATATATGCACATATCATATGCATATATATTCAAATACATAATGGCCAAACATAGAACACTGCTGAAGGAAAGTGAAAATTGAAGTCATTACACTCAGCTGTCTAAATTCAAACAAGGCAATCCTTTATTAAGATTATATTTGTTAATTTGAACAAGATTCCTTTATTGACTAATATAATTTTTATATCCTAGGGACCGCTATTCCTATCTGATCCTTAGAAGGGGTATCTTTCCCCCTAAGAATCTGGTTTACTTGGTAAGTAAAAGGAATGAATGCCTGTCTCTCGCATCTTAGAATTTGTCCTTTCTGCTCAGTTCATAAGTGAAAAGAGCACTGATTTTAAACTTATAAGAAATTGATTGATTCCAACTCTGTATCTTATTACCTGAGCCCCTTTTGATAACTCATTTAGCCCAACTGGATATCACTTAACTGGGTGCAAATTGATCTATGGGAACAAAAAAGCAGAAACTCTTGCCAAAAAAATCTCACTTTTTCATGGTCACATAACTAGAACATTTCAATAATAAGTTTTAACACTGTTTCCCCTAACTACAAGTGTCAGTTATTACTACACAATGTTTTCAGTATTAGAAGGTACTTTTTATTTATTTTGGGAAAACAGTCTGTGTGTATGTGTCTGTATGGTTGTGTGTGTTAGTGGAAAAGGGATTAGATATGCTCTATGTGTTGCCAGATATAATCAGCCAGCTTTTATTAAGCATCTTTACGTGACTGTCACTTTTCTAAGGGCAGCACTAGAAACAATATGTTAAAGTTTCAAAATGTTATCCTTGAGCTCAACATAAAGCAAATCTTCCTTATAATTAGGACTGTCCTAATATAGAATGAAAAGAAATAATGAGTACTCTTTCACCAGAAGTCCTAAGAAATTGAATGGCTAATTCATGCTTCACTTGGATATGTGATCAAAGTCTAAATTGTGATAAATGACCTCTGAAATCTCTTCAAACTCTTGGATTTCACAATTGATTTGATATTAAAACTAACAGGGCCTAATTATTCTAAGGCTCCATACCAAATCAATCCAAATAGCAACAACTAATCCCTTGAAGCTTTACTATTCAGATGAATTCTCTTTATTTAACCATAACAATCTAAAATAGTTTTGTTATCTGAAAAGGCTCATCATTCCATCAGGCAAAGCACACATCAATGCTTATATTTGGAAACAACTCTCTCAGATGCTTTTTTTTTTCTTCCAGTTTTAATATGGTTCCTCCACTGATTGGTCCAGAGACCTGATCTATAATTAACTCAGCCTCCTTTGCCCTTGTCAAACCTTCCACAAACCTCCATTGTAATATAGGCCATATGTTACTAGTCCCCTCCCTGGGAAATCTTGTAAGGCTGTTTACTGTCTCCTTGATTAATAATATTTCCATCTTCTAGGGCACCCTGTCCTTATCTGATGCTAGAAGGGAGGTATTTCTTCCTCTAACATCCTCGTTTGCTTTTTATGTGAACAGAAGGAAAACCTTTGTTCCTTTATATCTGAGTTGATTCCTGGCTCTCTCACTTATTACCAGTAGCTTTTGCCAAGTCACTTTACCTCAACGAGTAACAGTTTCTTCATTTGTTAAACAGGTATGTTAGAATAAATTAAATCTAATGTCATTTCTGTCCTAAATATGGTTCCATCACCTTGACATCTCTTTCATGACTAAATCAATCTCAGTTCAGAATTCATCCCATCCTGAGGAGGAAGATACAGTTACCACAGAGAATCTAGGATTAAAAAAAAAGAAAAAAAATCCCTGAGGAATGGAAGTGAATATAGATGAAAAAAAAAAAAAAGAATCATTATTTTATCATTATTTTTCCTCATTAGAATGTGAATTCCTTAAAGGTAGGAATAAAAGGAAAAGGAAAGGAAGAAGGAGAAGGGAAGAGAAATCATATCTTTATAGTATTTGTGTAAATTTGTGAAGACAGCATTATAATATAGGGGAAAGACCAGAGTTATAGTAAGAGTAATGCAATTGAGCTCTGACCATTTAAATTCAAAGAGAGTATAAATACACATGAAATGTTCTTCTACCTAAAACAGGGTATTCCCCGGGCAAAATTTTATATTTATACTTGTATATAGAATTAACTAGTCAATTAATAAACATTTAAGTTCCTGGACAGTGTATGTTCCAGAGGTACTAATGCTTCTGGAATAAAGATTTGCTGAGTCCTTTTTAGGATTACTCATCCAGTTTTGTTATTCACCCAAATCTCACTTAGAGCTCCAAGGAGCTGTAACATGAACACCACCACCCAAAAAATCCATTTTGGTGGACAGGATAAACTACTTTGAAATTAACCAATAAACTTCAAACACAGAAGTCTTTCCTAGAATGGAACTAACACTAACAACAATAAAATAAACAACATTGTTTCATTATTCTAAATTTGGCTAGAGAGATATTGAGAAAATGCAAATATTTTCCTTCACTGCGGAAGTGTTGGATCATAAATGTGTAATAGAAGTGTAAGAGCAAGGGGATAAGCACTTCTACAATGTCCCAGGTTCTGTGCTAAGTGCTCTACCAACATTATCTCATGTGATACAAAATCGTATAAGATCAGTATTGTTCTTATTCCCATTTTACACAGAGGACGTCAAAGCAAACAGAGCTTAAGTGACTTGACTGGGACTATACCTTTAGGAAGTATTTGAAGCTGTATTTGAATTTAAGTGTTCCTAATTGCAGGCCTGATTTTCTAATACACTGTGCCACTTTGCAGCTTCAATATTACATAATGAATAATTATATATAAAATATTATAGTTTATTGGTTTATATCAAGTACTTTTTAGTCTCTTTAATCTGGATAAAAAAAAATGACTTCACACACATAATAGTAGCATTGTGCATTTATTGAATTTTTGAATCATTTACATTTTGATAATGCCTACTAATATTGTAACTAGGTTATTTTTATAATTATTTTAATATGGATCAAAAAGGAGTTGTTAGTTTTTTAATAGTCTTTTGGGAAACTTCTATTATTGATGAGAATCACCTGAATCTTCCCATGTTTTGGCTGTCTTTCCCTCTTTCAAATAATTTGAAAATGGTTTCCTCAATTCACTAAAATATGTCACTTCCATTAGAGATCACTCTATTTTTGAAGTACTACTGATGTTTCTTCCATTTTCTCATTAGTGCCATTTCCACCTCCTCTGTCCCAGTCTATGACAAAGAGTTTCTGATAACACTAATATCTTTCATGGGGGAAAAGTTTATTATACTTTTTTTCCCTTCAATTTCCATATTTTTGTCCCTCTCACTCATAAATGGGTATTCATTCATAAATATCCATGGGATAATATTATTTTGTTCAGTCTTTGAAGCGATTTTCTTTAAACTTGCTTAACCTTTCATTGATTTTCTCCACTTTATGAGACAATATTGTTTAAAATCTGTTTCCAATTTTTCCTGAAAGGCTTTTCACTCAACTTTGTGTTGTCATCTTGTGTTGCCTTTGGCTGCCCTATTTCTATGACTGATAAATAAGATATGTTTGCTTAGTAACTTCACTTACTGCTCACTATCCATTAACCTAATTATGACAATTGATTTTCACCAAGCTTTCCTATCAAATTGTTGCAATTGGTGTTGCTGCCAATAACTCTTTTTTATTATTATTTAGAATATTAATGACTTAATTTTATTGGTTAGCTTATATGCTTTTAATTCTATTTCACATTCTTTCCTACTTTATTATAGTGTAAAATTAATTTTAAATTTGTATTTTAACAAAAAGTCAAGTGATGCAGGAATAAATTCTACATTATTAATGAGTCATTTTCTTTTAGTAAAATATAATCAGTTTTATGTCTTTATATCATTTGATGCTCATGATGTGCAGTAATTTCAAGGTCTTTTCCTTTAAAAATAATTTAAATAAAGAAACTTATTTTTTTACTTTATAAAACTTTGGCCTCTCTTACCCTTTTTATTGATTTATATGTTTGATATATATTTTCTTGAAACACATTGATTTCTACACTTGCATTCAAGTCAAGTGGTATCAAACTACATCTTGATTTAATTGGAAGATCTTACTGAGATCTTGGTATTTCCCTGTCTCTTCATCCTGTGTATTGGTGAATGAACTTCATTTTCATAGTAATATCATTTCTGATATATTTGGTTAGCACTACTATATGAGATAACCTAACATCTAATAAATGGTGTTTCTTATTTCCTCTGGAATTAAAAGCAAATGAGTATTACTTTTTTGTCCAAGTAAAATTTATGAGCCATCTGTCCATTTAACTCATATGTTATTTTTATTTATTGGGAAATTGTCAAGATCGATATGAATTAGTTACTCTTACTACGTCTGGTTGTTGGTTGTTGAACAAGGTTCTCCTTTTTACAGTACTATCAACTAAGTTAAAGTTAGTAAATAGTGGAAAAACCTAAAAATAAAAAAATGCAAATAATTTAAAAAGAGCCTCTTTCTCTTATTCCCTTCTCTTGATTCTATGTTTTTTTTTGTTTTGTTTTGTTTTGTTTTGTTTTGTTTTGTTTTGACCTTCACAATACATTGAGGGATCTGCTCTATACTTAGATTTCTATTTTAATAGACTGTCATCCTTTAAAATTCACTTAGGACAAAAAGGTGGTATCTCCTTTTCTAATAAGAAATATTTGTATATTATCTAAGGGCATCTTGGCCAGTCTCTATTCTAATACTAGAGACTATCAGGGTCCACTTGATATTTTTTTATACATTTAAACCAAATTGAATTATTCTTTGTTTGTTTGTTTTATACTTACAGTGTGTTCCAAAGATCTTAGTGAAATTGTAGTCACTTAATGTTTAGGACTGCACTAAGATTTTTGGGACAAGATATATTATGAGCCATTAGACAAGTCAATGGAATGTTGGTTTAAGAAGACATTTCTATGATTAAAAGATGTGAATTTAAGGAATTTTGTTCAACTTAGTTATATGGATATAGTAATTTCTAAACATTGCATAATTATGCTGAAAATAACAATTAGATTCATATCTTTCATTGTGCCAAGGGATCTTCCCTGACTTTCTACTCGCACTCTTTAGTTGCTATATCTATTTATACTCCCTCATTAGTATCATCTCATGTCTCATCTTCACTCTCATACTGTTCTCATCTTTGTAGTCTTATTACCATTCACCTAGGCAATTGAAATGCATTTTAATCCATCCTCCCACTGCTACTTTTTCTCCTTCCAGTCTAATCTCCACACTAACCATATGCCATTCTTCCATATGCAAAGATTTGGTCATTTATTACTTCTACTTTAAACCTTTCAATGGCAATAATGACAATGAGATTTATATGACATTTTGCAACATATCTTAATATTTTTTTTTCCCTGAGGCTGGGGTTAAGTGACTTAGCCAGGGTCACACATCTAAGAACTTGGGTCCTCCTGAATTCAAGGCTGGTGCTCTATCCACTATGCCACCTAGCTGCCCCTAGTATCTTAATATTATATAAATTTTACAAAGCACTTTCCACATGAGGTAGGTGTTGCAAGCATGAGTAGCCATGTTCTAGTGTTTAGACAAAGCAAGTTAATATAAGTTAACTCCCATATGTTTGGACAGAAATTTGAACCAAAGTTTCCTAGAATGGAGTACAGTTCCATTCTCCACATTATCTCTTGACCCCTATATCTCTTCTTTCCTTTGGTAAAACCAACCTTTTTTTATTTCTTCTTCGTTGCCCCAGCATTTTGTACAAGATATGTAATTCACAACCTAAGTCTATTAGTAGTTGTCATAAAGGTAAAAGTCTCCCCTTTCCCCTTACAAGTGGGGCCTTGGGCAGATATTTGTTCTAACTGAAACCCAGTTTCAGATAAAGTACACAGAGGGAAGTATGTGTAGTTCAAAGTATAGAAGTCCATAAATCTTTTACACTCAAAGAAGTTAACTTTTCAAGGAGAATCACAATGTCTAAAAAGAGAAAAACAGCATTTTGACCATATGGGGACTTATGCACATAACATATTAAAATGTAAAGTGCATAAATGCCAATGCAAGTTGCTGCTTGACAAATATTGTTGAAAATAATTGTGTTGTTGCCAATCATGCTTGACTTTGGAGGGTATAATTTATGATCCTGAGACTCCTGAGCTTTGTTGCCAATGGGGAGCTGAGTATCTAATACCATGACTTTGTACACATCTTTCAACTAAATTAAAGATCCAAATGCTAATAGAAAAAAACTTATAAGCATGATTATTTTGTAGACACTGATAATACTTGAAGGTGCCTGAGTCAATCAAATGAATGAATTATTCTTTTCCATACTGTGAATTTTTATTTCCTAAAAGCAGAAGGATATATTTTTCATTTAATTAAAAAAGCACTATGTAGTTAATTTACTAATATAAAGTATTACACATTTTTCTTAATTCTTTCAAATGAATATGATATTAAGCATTACAACAATTAAAATAGTTGAGTTCCAGATTTTAATTTTAAATAAAAAATACATTGAATTAATTATATCATAGTCACTTGGGTATTTATCATAACCCTAGTTTTAGACAATTCAAGTAAATTCCAAATGCATTTTCAAGTGTCTACTAAATACATAAAAATATGATGTATGATGAAAATTCAAAGCAAAAAATGAAAATTTCTGCCTTTAAACAACTTATGTCATACTTGAGGGAAACAATAGACACACTTTGCTTTTGAAAAACGAGCAGTATTTTTGAGTATTATGATCCATTTCATGGTTTGGGATACTACTAATATGTTTATTTATACTTGTACATATGAAGTCTTGTAATGGAATAAGCCCCTATCTGAAAATAAATCACTAATCAATTAAAGTATTACTAAATTGGCTGTGTCAAGTTTCTTTTCATAAGGTCTTTTCCTAAGCATGGACTTTGATTTGAGAATGTTTATTTTAATGTTTTAAAAATTAAAATAATAGTTGTCTTTAAAGAATATAGCCACTAAATTTTCAAAATTTTTCTCCTTTATAATTTAAAAAAAAAATTATTAGTCTCCCTTTTCCCTTTCCATCCCAACAAGATAGCAGTAACTTGTTACAGGATCATTCTCTTTGTAATTATTAATGCCTAAACAAGATTACTTTCCACACTGTGATGTTAATATGGAAAGTTGGTCCTTTTCTACTAGGTAAACAAGAACAATCTAACTTCAAATTTTACTGCTTCTGAAGATTTGCCTTGTGACTCTCACATAGTAATAGATACCATTACTCATATATTTATGGCAAATAGAAAACCAGGATGTCTATAGACAAAGAAGAGAGTAGATCTATCAGCATACAAGAGAACAGAGAAAATTTTCAAATTTCCATTATTCTGTATCCTCCTGAGATTGGGCAGATTTGTACTATATACTGCAATAAATACTGATGTCATCTATAAATTATTCTTTGGGTTTTGGTTGTATCTTTAATGCTTATGGCAGTAATATTTTCTACGTAACTAACCAATGAGAAGGATTTGATGCCAAATATTGGGAAATTGGTGAAAGAAAGATATCATCCCTCTAGTCAATCTTTCAATAAACATTTCTTAAGCATCTACTATATTCCAGGGACTGAATTAAACTGGGAATATGAAGAAATAAAAAAAAAAGTTCCTGCTCTCAAGGAACTCACAAAAGATAAGTCAATACAAAATGTATACAAAAGAAATGGTAAGAAGATTCACTTTAATATATTTCAGCTTCACCACTCAAAAAAGCTTATTTTCTATATTTATTTGCATTTAATGGCACATACAAATAAATTAAATGACAACTTACATATCTGAAAGTTGTATTTCCAAAATATGAACTAGCTTTGTACTCATGTATAGGTAACTGAAAAAAACTAGTAGGCACCTCTTGTTCTTTTGGGCAGTGGACACATGCATAGGGAGTTTGGCTTTAAGCTTTGTAGATTTTTTACTGGAAGGGATTGAATCTGTGACTATTTTCCTATATATTTCACTTCATTACCTTTATGACAAACTGGATTCAAAAGCAGTAATATTTGTTTTTATTATGTTGAGCCAAGCTAAAAAACTGTTTCTAGAACTCAAACATATGGCTAAATATGGGTCTAACTCTACTCAGGAAGGAAGCTTCAAAGGTAAATTATTTCCAGTTACAAACTCCTTTATTTAGAACATAAAAATATGGCTATACCAATCAAAATCTACCTTTATTTATTTATCCAAAAGGGACTCTCTTTCTCTCTTTGTATTGCCAGTGCCTATCTAACAAATTACCTAGAGCACAATATGTACTTAAGTTATTGTTGAATTTAAATTGTTTTCTAACTTAAGTGTTATAACACAATGGACAGAATCCTGACATTAAAGTCAGGAGGATCACATTCAAATTTTGTCTCAAACACTACTAAGTGACTGGTCAAGTCAATTGGTCTCTATGACCTTAATTATGTCTTTTATTGTTATTGTTTTTGTATTATTTTAGTTTTCTTCCACTCAACCCCATTGGTGACTTTCTTGACATTGGTTAAATGAGGAGATTTCTTATGATGAGCTTCCCATATTCATAAAATCACACTTTCTTAGTGTACTGGGGTATTTTTGTAATTGTTTCTTCTATTTATTATATTTCAGTTTGTCTAACTCCATTGTAGCCTTTATTTCACATGGTAGTCACATTTGTGACTTGGATCTTAATTTCTATTATTATAAAATGAGAACATTAGATTAAATGACACCTGTACTCACTTCTTTCCATAATCTAGGGACTTTTGACAATATGGCACCAAAGATAGAATGTGTGAGATATATACCACTTCAAGAATTCTTGAGGTGGTCAGAAAGCTGCCCTTCACAATGACTTAGTGAAATCCAACTCTATATATCCAGTGGAGGGGGAGGATCTTAATTATGTAGTATCTGTACTTAAAAGTCAGAACTATATATTTTTCCCTGAGGCAATTGGGGTTAAGTGATTTGCCCAGGGTCACACAGCTAGGAAGTATTAAATGTCTGAGATCAGATTGAACTCAGATCCTCCTGACTTCAGGGTTGCTGCTCTATCCACTGCGCCACCAGCTGCCATAAAAAAGGGAAAAAATAACCTGTATGTGTGAAAATGTTTAGTAGCCCTTTTTGTAGTGGCAATAAACTGGGGAAACTGAGTGGATGCCTATAAGATGAGGAATGGCTGAATAAGTTATGGTCTATGAATGTTATGGAATATTATCCTTCGGTAAGAAAATATCAGCAAGATAATATCGGAGAGGCCTGGAGAGACTTACATAAACCGATGTTAAGTGAAATGAGCAGAACTTGGAGATCATTATATATTTCAACAACAATACTGTATGATGATCAGTTCTGATGGCTGTGGCTCCTTTCAACATTGAGAAGATTCAGGTCAGTTTCAATGATTTTATGATGGAGAGAACTATCGGTACCCAGAGAGAGACTGTGGGGACTGAATGTCGATCACAACACAGTATTTTCATTTTTTGTTGTTATTTTCTTGCTTTTTATTTTCTTTCTCATTTTAAAATGTTTGATCTGATTTTTCTTGTGCAGAATGATAATTATAGAAATATGTATAGGAGAATTGCACATATTTAACCTATTGGATTACCTGCCATAACGGGGAGGGAGTGGGAGGAAAGGAAAGAAAAATATTTGGAACACAAGGTTTTCAAAGATGAATGCTAAAAATTACCTCTGCATATGTTTTGAAAATAAAAAAAAGCTTTAATAAAAAATGTGCCTTTTCATTTCCGCCTTTAAAATGCTTATTAATATTGAAGATGTTCCAGTGAATGCTGCCTTGATGTAACACACACACACACACCTATACACACACACACACACACACACACACACACACCACACACTGCTCTCTAGAAAGATTTTCTGTAAACATTTTCATTAAATCACCCAAATGAGGAGAACTAGGAAGAGTCAATATACGTTTTTCTAAGCTTAAGTATTCCTGACTCCCCAGTTTGTAGCATGTGTTTGTGTATGTGTATGTGTGAGTGTCAATTTCACTGATTGGGAATAAGAGACAGTTAAAGCCTCCTGATGCCATTCATACTAGTCCCTATTTAAAAGACAAGTGATTATGCTACTTTTGCATGGTCAGGATACCAGGCCATTAAAGTAATAACTCACTGGGCAGGCAATGCCTCTAATACTAGTAAATGCTAGAGGTGATGTTTTTGGTAAACAGGCAGGGTTTATGTTTGCCAAGTTCCTTTTATTCCTTTTAATTTTTCCTTAAATGCATACCAGAGTTGGGCTAACAATAATTGTAATAGGATGCTAGTGTATGGATGTGGCTATTTGTTTGATTAAGTAGTAGTGGTTGTTCTAGGCTGAAATTATGTTTATGCAAGGAGAATTTGTTCATGTTATTAATATTAGCATTACATCTTCTATATTATTATAGAATTGTCCAATATTAATGTAGGGATTTTGATAAATTTTTGGGATTAAATGATATGTTAATTTGAGCTTTAACACTTTCTTAATTGAAGGCTGCTTTTAGGCCTACAATGTTTTTGTAAAATTTTCATTATCCGCTAAATAAGTCTGTTTACAAATCAAAAGAGATGTCCCCCTTTTGATTATCATTTAAATTTAAGTTAGGTTTTGTAGTACTTGAGTTAAATTTAAAGTTGAACTTAAATTCTTTTTGGACAACTAGCTATCATTAAGTTCCATTAGGCTTTTCACCTCTATTGTAAAATCATCTCACTATTTTGTCACAAAGATGAGTTCCTTCTGTCAACTGTTATACAATAGCTCACTTAATTTCAGGAAGTCGGGCTTTAATTCTTTTTGTCCAATTTGACTAGCTAAATCATTATGCAAAAGGTATAAGGTGTAATCTTTGCTTTTTATTGCTTGCATATTTTTTAAAGGATCTTTCAAAGTTCCCTCACAGTACTTTCCTTATCTTGCCTAAGAAGTATCTGTTTTATTGCCTATACTAGGATTAATTAATGTTTTGAAGATTAAGTAAAATAGTTTGATTGTATTTTAGGACTAGGTCTTGCTCAAAATGGTCAGGATTAGCAGAAATCTTTTAGGTGTAGGCTAAATGCTTTAGTTAAGCTACATTTTGATATTCCAAGTGCACATTCCAGTACACTTACCATGTTATGACTTATCTCCTCTTTTTGACTTATTCTTATTAGGTATGGGTAAGTTACTTTGTTGTGGATGTGTGTGCACCCTATTGCCATTTTCAATTAAGCTCTCTATTCTTAATTTACTGCTAAATCCTCCTTCATATCTTTATTTCAATAGACATTTGGTTGTGTTCTAGAGTAGAAAATGTAGCCCATTACTTCCCCCTCCATATGCTACACCTTGACCTAACATTTTTATAGTTTCATGATTTTGCTCACTTTTGAACCCTGTTGGGGTGAGTTGACTATGGCAGTATATAGACTGTTAAGCGAAAAGGGGTGAGGTGTATTGGGGTTTATCCATTATAGAACAGGCTCCTCTAGGAGGGTCTAGGGCACCGCCAAGTCCTTTGAGTTTTAAGTTCAAATAAATAAGCTATCTCCAAGATTAATTTGAAATTAAATAGAAAAGACACTAGGATTAACAGAAATTGAGAAAGGCTTCCTGTTGAAGGTAGGATCTTAGCTGGGAATTTAAAGAAACTTGGCAAAGTAGAGATGAAAAGGGAAAGAAAAGCAGGCATGATGGATAGTCAGTGGAAATGACAGCCAGTGGAAATTTCTAAAATTGGGAGAGAAAGAGAGAGAAAATGAGAGAGAGAGAGAGAGAGAGAGAGAGAGAGAGAGAGAGAGAGAGAGAGAGAGAGAGAGAGAGAGAGGAAGAGAGTGAGAGAGAGAGAGAGAGACAGAGAGAGAGAGAGGAAGAAGCTAGTTTTCATATATTATGAGGTGATATGATATGATGATATGAGGGAAATATGTAAGGTATAAAAAGATGAAAATATTAGTGGGATCAAATTATAAAAGATTTTGAATAAAATATCATTTTATATTTGATTATGAAAGAAATGTTTTTTTCAGAGCTAGAAAGCAATGACATGATGAGATCTGTGCTTTAAGAAGATCACTATGAATCAAAGATGGATCGAAGTGAGGTGAGACTTGTGGCAGGGCAACCAATCAGCAGACAATTGAAATAGTCCAGGAAAAAAATCATGAGGGCTTGCCCAGGGCAATGTCAGTGTCAGAGGAGAAAAGAGAGCATATGCAAAATATGTTGAGAAGGTAAAAAGAAGCACAACTTGTAATAGATTATATATTGTAATGAGAGACAGTAAAGAGTTAACAATGTCACAGAGTTTGTTAAATTGTTGACTGAGAAAATTGGTGCCCTAGATAGTAATAACAAAGTTAAGAACAGAGAGTTTGGGAGAAAAAAATGAGTTTAGTTTTAAGAAATGTTATGTTTACAATATCTATCAAACATTAGGTTTGATATTTTAGAGATCTTAAATGAAGGTCAATTGAAATTTTGGGGATTGATATTTGAAAATCATTAGCATAGATATGGCCATTGGATTCATAGCAAGTTATGAAATCACCAAGTGAAACAGTGTAAAAGGAAGAGAAAAGATAGTCCAAGACATATTCCTGTATGATACCTTCAAATGGTATAACTTCAAGAAATATATGACTGAGAATATTCAGATAGTAGGAAGACAATGAGGAAAGAGTAATGTCAGAAAAAAAATTAGAGGAAGACAATATGTAGGAAAAGAGATTGATCAAGTATTTCAAAACCCACAAAAATATTAAGAATAGGTTTCCCTTTTCTTGATGCAAAGATGGAGACTGTAATTTTAAAAGTAACATATACTGAGAGAAATTTCACTTCATTATGAAAATGAAAAAAAAAAAAACAATACTTTTATCATGTAGTAAAGGATGAAGAAGTATTTTTGGATAGTAAATGTGGCACTGAAAAGAGGCAAAATAAAATCATTAAAAACCACATAAATGGTCTCACAACAGAACATGATGGTGAAAAATAGAGATGTAGCAGTAACATTAGATTGTTTTCAAACTGCTAATTTAAATGTTTCCCAAAGGAAAAGAACACACACACACACACACACACACACACATATATATTTCTGGTCTTCAGATCATTCCCTTTTACATTGTGATCTCTTTAAAAAATGAACTATTTTAAATTTTCTTTATATTTCTAGCAATCAACAAATGCTTGGCACACAATTATCCAATGAGGGAAATATGGAAGGTAATTTGAAAACAAGCTGGAGGATTTAAATATCTTGCAAAGTCAATCTGTGTCTCCATTGTGATCCAAAATACAAAATAGTTAACATTATTTGGACTACATTAAAATTAAAATAAGAATTTAAATTATTTGTCTGTTTTCAACCCAAAGTCAATACCAACAAGATTATAATTTTTAGTTTGGGATCTTTTGGTTAAGAAATAATCTTGAAGAAATTTTAGAGGAAGGTAAACAGGCTAGTGCCATATCTTGGTAAAATGCTATTTGAAGATTGATTGGAGGAATTGATGGTTTTGAATCTGTAGGAGAAAAGAACTAAGAGTGGATGCAATAACTGTGTTTAAGATCTTTTGTCGCAGAAAATCACTACTCTCAAGGTAGAACCTTTTACTTTGGGACAGGAATAAGTACTTTCAAAGATTGTTTGTATTTTTGTTTATTGTAAATGGTACCAAAAGCTCTTATGTCTATTGCCCCTAATTCCCCCCAAAACACAGTAAAACAGGTTTATTTCCTCCCTCTGTATGATATTCTTTTAGGTACTTATGAAATGATATCAGAAATATCATTTGTTGAAGTCATAAGATTATAGACAGGACTAGAAAGGAATTCAGAAGCCATTCATCCTTAATATAGCTCTCTCATTTCATAGATATAGAAACTGAGTTGCAGTGAGCTTATTTCCTTGTCCAAATACTCTCTGACCTCTTTAGGTCTCAATTCCCTCATCAATCAATTGATATAGTAACATCTGATTGCTTCTGAGATCTCTTTCAAATCCACATATTGCTCGTTTTTTTTTTTTTTTTTTAATTATTATTCTTGTCTTTTGATGATCTAGGATAAATATCTAAAAAGATATCTTTAAAAAACATAGGAAATGGATAGAAATTACAAATAAATTACCAAAAATTAGAGCTATCCAAAAGTGGAAAGAGCTGCTATCATAGATAGTTATTGTCTATTAATTTAAATTTTCAAGATGAGACCAAATGACTACTTGCCTACAATAGTATTCATGATGTTCATAGTTCAAAAAATAATTTTATCAGGGGACCTAAAATGTGTCATCTATCAGTGAATTTCTACAATTCTATGCAAGCAGATATAATGTTCAATGAATATTGAGCAAAGTAGGTATAATTTACTTCTATACATCCGGAAGACATATATTATGCCCATAAGAGCAACAATTAATTCAGGTATATTTACTAAAAAAATAATACTATCAAAACCATTGAGTACTTATAATTTATATTAAATATAAATTAATTAGGTAATTATTGGAATTATATATATTTAGTTAAAGTTTAAAATATAAACAAGAAACATTATGTTTATTTTTGTTTTAATATTCCCATAAAAATGTAAATCTGTGGCGGGCTACCCCAAATATAGCAGTACTAAGGTTAACATTAGGACAGATGTCTCTAATTCTATAACAAAATAGTTGAAATTTATATGTCTTTAAAATTTACAAAGCACTTTAGGTATTATACATCATTTTATTTGATGTTTTGAAATCAGGGCTATTATTACCCCCACTTTATAGAAAGGTAAGCTGCAGCTCCAAAAGAATATATGAAGTATCCTTGGTCACATAGATTGTAAGTATGGTAGTAGAAATTTGAATCCAGATATTCTTGACTATGACCCTGTAGTTTTTCCACTACTTATACTGTCTATAAATATAAATCTGATCCCTAAAATTGGACAGCTAATGCAAAGATGGTGAAATTTATTAATGTAACAATAAAATGAAATACAATTTTCTGTTCCAGATATTCCGTGTTATTCTAAGTGATAATCTATGGTGATAAGAAGTCATAATTATTAAAGAATCCATGGACCCAGTCTCCTGATAATACATTCTGAGTTCAACACTATGTGCCTTTTGCCTACAGAGCCTACTGATTTTAACCTAAAGAACAATCTTAATATCTGTGTCCTTTTTATGTAAATAACTCACATATGTCTTCATTTAATTTTACTAACACTTAACTGAATAGATCAAAAGCTAAAGTCTGTTAGGACAACTTCTAAAGAATTTTAAGTGTATTTATTCCTGATTTTTCCCATCACTTCAGCAGTGTCCAAATCCTGAGACTTCGGGTAAAGTTTTAAAATTGCTTAGAGCAGTTGGGATGTATTCTGATATCTTGTTTAGTATAATATTCTCATTCTTTATTTACTTCACCCAAAGAAGGCACTCAATTTTCTTTTCTTTGCAAAACCAATTCCTTGCAGAAAATTACTCTTCCTGGTACATGTTTCTCTCTACATTTTTCTAGTTTCCTTCTGCAATTTACAAAATGATTGTCGATTTTGAAACCTGGAAATACCAGATTAAAAAAAATGATAAATAATGAGTGGAGGAGAGATATTGATTTGTTCTTTATCATGATGAAGAAAGTATTTTTCTCTAGCATGTCTTTTCAAATAGATAAGAAAATACATGTTAAGCCTTAGAGAAGGAAGGGTTAATGAAATCTCAGCGAGTTTTTTTTTTTTTTTTTTTTTTTTTTGTTTTGGTTTGGTTTTTTGTTTGTTTCATCTTATTCTTTAGAGTTCTTGATAGTGTCATCAAGTAAATCTTTCTTAAATGTTTTCAAACATCTTGAAGGCTAATTCTCAAGGCAACTCACCTCTATTCATTGTTCCCTGGACGGTTTCCCCCATTTTTGCTTCTATTGAAGACATTAAAATTATTGCAATAAATGCCAATGCTACTGTCACAGACTTCCAGATTGCCATACACTATCAATATGCAGGGGACTAATAATGAAAAAGAGAGTCTTGGGAACCATAAGCATGGTTATTCCAAAGAATAATCAAGATCTATAAAGGAAATAATAGCAAAAAAATCTATGAATGGTGAATCATTATCTAAACCACCATAATGCAGGAATATAATGTTATTTTAATCACTGGTCTTTTAAGATTTCTAGTCCTAGGAGAGTGCATATTTGAAGCAGAGATATGCTTCCTGTTCTTTGATGCAATATTAAGACAAAAATCATTATTTTATTGTAGGGGTCTGAAAGATTCAGAAGAAAAAGTGTATACCATCATTGTTTGTCAAATGTTCACACTACCTGGTTTTTCAATAAATGCAGAATGATTAAATCCCTTTCTTACATTGAAAATTCAACTAAGTAACTCATTCACTTGAAATGACAATCAAAAATATTTCTTTTAAAGGACAAAGCAAATTACTTGTTCAAACAAGTATCAAAACAAAGTTAGTGTCCTATTTTCCAGGTTAGAAACTGATTAAACTCTATTAAGTGAAGAAGTTGGGCTATAGGAAAACAAAAAAAAAAAAAAAAAAAACTACTTAGAGAGACATAAACATAAAGAACTATAACAACCTGAAAAAATGGGGGAAAATAGGTTTTCATTCTGAATGGACTATTATATATATCAGATCATTATCATACCATATTTATCTGTATCTATCTATTATCTAAGAACTTGAGCTAAAAAAATAATCTCAGAAAGAAAGGTAAGCAATTTCACCATTATCTTAGTTGAGGCAAAAGTGATATATCCAGAAAACCAATAAAAATGAATATATTTTCTGGAAAATAAAACCTAAAAAAGTTCATACACAAAGTTAATGCTATATAAGGTACTTAAAAGAGTTTTATGGACCATTATGAAAATAATTTTCAGTTAAATTGATTACCAAGAACTGTCTTTCTTTACAAAAGTAGCTAAGAGGTAGTATTCCTTTCAATCACTCTTTTTACTACCGCTGACTCATAGCCAGTAAATGTTAGGGATAGAATTTTAATCCAAAGGACTCCTAATTATGAGTCAAATACTTTATTTTCTATATGAAGTTCCCTCTCAGGAATGCAAAGCATAACAAGATTCCCTTTCCATTTAGCTTAGGATAATAGTTTAAACTGTTCATAGCAGGCGAGATGGAGGACAAAAGTAGGAGAAAGGGCTTCCCCACACATTAGGGATTCCTTTACTTCATAAGTCTTGATGTAATTAAGGCCAGTACCCACTTGCTAATTTAGATTAAATGAATCATTTTAGGAAGAAAGGTAAAAAAATTCTTCCAGAGCTGGTTCCTTTTGCTTTAAAGTACACTTTCTATTCATCAGCCCATACAGCATCTCTTGTATATTTTGTGTTTCATTCTCTTTTCACATAAACCAATAAATCAGCTAGCATTTATTAAGTGTTTACTATATTTTCCTAACTGTGGGAGGCAAAAAAGATTCAAAGGCAAAGGAGAAAAATCTCCAACTTCAAAAAATGTGTTTTAATGAGAGAAGTACACACTTACATAGGTATAAATAAAACATATACATAATGCCTTCCTTCTTTAAAAGGTAAATTTGAGACCAGAGACTATTCATTTGTTTTGTATACCCAGCTTAGCATAATTCCTGACAAAAAGTAAAGACTCAATATATGCATGTTGAGATAAATTGAATTACTGAAGCTCCCTCTGATCTTGAATTGATAAGATGTTATGTCAAAAAGTTAAATAGACTGATCATATATTTTAATGTAAAACACAGCATATTATATAATTAGCAAAAGGAGTTACTTTTAATTGTGCCTATACTCATATTTTATGTAATAGAATTTCAGTAAAATTTATTTAACCAGTCATCACTTTGGTGAAATAGCTTTAAATATAAATGTCATTAATGTTGTATTTCATAATAAAGAGACAATTATTATTACAAAAAGCATAACCTCTTTGACAAGATTGACAGTAATGGAGAAAGTTTCTGTCTAATATCCTATTTTTTTTTAAATTTATAATATTTCTTTAAAATTTTTGTGATGTGCTGTCTTTATCTGGTAAGACTCCCCAATAGAATTCAGGGTTTTTTTTTTAACTGATTTGATTTTATGTATGAATCTCATTTATAAGTTTCTAAGGCTTTTAAGGCTTGATGTAATTAATCTATGAATCATGGGATACCAGACTCTAAAGAATTAATGTTGAAGGTCCCCAAAAGGGCAAAGAAAAGGTAAATGGTGAGTTGAGCAAGCTCAAACACACCATTGAAAGGATATTTTATAGAAACAGTCTGAATGACATCAAGAAGTGACTAGGGGGTAAAAATGGATTGGCCACATTGTGAAAGTAAGGAGAGAGCTAAGAAATAGTCTTCTTGCTCCACTGATATCCACTCAATGTTTCAAGCATATAAAACTACCCTTTGTGGTGAGTTCATGAGAGGAGAAGGAGGAGCTCCACAGAAAGCCCTTATAATAGATGACTCATAAATTAAATTAAATCTACATGGAAACAATATAGAATACAATCTATATTATAAAAGAAGGTACCCATAGTAGCAAGAGCTCATATTAACTGTCATATCACAAAGTTTTTGCAACTACATAACTGCTAAAGATTGTAGGAATATTATTTTCAGTATCATCTGTATGTAAAGTTACTTGATATCCTCACAGCACTGAAATGACTTGTTTCATCCAAGACAGTCAGAGACAAGATTATGTTGCCAAAATACCTGAACTCTCTCCATTATTCCACTAATTTAATTATTTTATAATTTTTATACAGTGTAATCATTCTCCATCTCAGTGTATATGAAAGATGTCCATTTGACATAATTATGATAAGATTGAACATGAACACAACCTGCAACCTGTTTCATATTATGTGATCTTGGGTAGAACAGTATAGCAAGGCATTGGTACATTGTATCATATATAAGTCTCTGAACCTTGGCAACAAACATGTCAGAAAAAAATGAATTTAATTTGTTTTGTTTTGTCATGAAAACTTAAAGTGGTTGAGACAATTTGCTTGGATACAACTTTCAAATTAACATCTCCAGGTGCTTAAACAGTAAAACACTGATAATAACCATTCCAAATGTCAGTGACTGTGGGGAACATTTGGAAGATTAGGAGGCAAAAGATTGGGGTTTGAATTCACATTTGCCCATTCTGTTTGAATAATCTTGTATAAGCGATTTTATCTCTGTAGGTCTCAGTTAGCCTGTTAAATGACATTTTGGATTAGATGGCTATTAAGGTCTTGTTTTATTTTTTTTAACTCAGAATCTATGATCCAATAACCTCATATTATGTATCTGATTCAACTTGCCCAGCCCACTATGGGTAATAATATGGGACATACTACATGGCTAAGATGGAAGGATTCCAATGGAAGACCAAGTAAGTATAGAGGGGAAGATATCTGTTTGGGGATATTCATGACTACTTTTACAGAATGGAAACATAAAAAGAGGAAGGAAAACACCAAGTTCCTTATAGTTTTCTTTCTCTATCTTAGGAAAGTATGTGTGTGGTGGTAGAGGTAATAGGGAGCATATGGGTCATGAATAACTGAAAATTTAAGTAATTTAATTTTGAGGGGTTTCAATTGAGACTTCACTTAGCATTCTTTTCTTAATTAATCAAGCATTGCCCATTGAGAACTTTATGACTTATTTACTGATATCAAGTTAATCCATTTTATTATTATTGGGCAATGACTAATGATGTCTTTTACCATTGTTACAACTGCTCATCATTCCTCCTATTTTAGTCTTTTATCATTTATGGCATTCAAAATGACTTCCACTAGATTTCTCTGCCTATTGCATTTTTCATTTTCTTTCATTAAAAAAAAAAATAAAACACATCTCTTTTGTTTAGATTTTAATGCCTATAACCATATCTTATTTTAAATTGGTCAATATACTGGAAGAGTGAATAGTCTTCATTTGTTAGCCAAAGTTGATTTTTTAAAATAAATTGGAAGGAGAGGAAAAATACCATGACATATGATTTTGAATATTCTATTACCTAGTGGAAAATTTGACTTACATTCTTAAGACAATCAGAATTCATGATAAAATAGGTGTCAATAAAATCAATATTTTTGTAATTGTCTTCTGTAGCCCACATCCTGCAAAGCAAAACAAAATCTCTTAAAAAAAAACCTAATATATACTAGAGCAAAGTCTGGCTATGGACTCAGATAGCCAAGTTTAGACTCCTGATTCTATTACTAAAATCCTGTACTTACTTTTTATATGACCCCGGGCAAATGACTGAAACTTACAGGGATTCAGCTGATTCTTCCATGAAATAGTTGGGCTATATTTTCTTTGGGAGGCATTTTGGTGGTTCATTGGAGAAGGCAGTGGTTCTTGGATTTAGGAAGAAATGAATTCAAGTCCAACCTCAAACATTTACCATCTGTGCCACTTTAATTTGTGTTTCTTCCTTCCTATGAGAAAGTAAGCTCATTAAATGCAGATATATATCCTCATCTAGATTTTATATATCCTCCAGGACCTAAAATAACATCCTGCAGATAGTAGGCATTTAACAAATATTACTTGATTCTGTGCTAATATAATCCACGGTCCTTTAAAATTATTTCATTTAAGGTTATTCTTTCCCTTGCATCATAAAGTATTCTATGATTTAAAAATTCTGTATCCCAGGATACAGAAGCTGCTATTACTTGACTAAATAATTTCAGAAGACAGGGAAGGATAGGAAAAGAAAAAACAGAATAATTCAAGGAATAAAAGGAAAATGTTTCAAATATACCTATTAGAATTATCAAGATCAGAAAATATACTCTATAAAAAAGCAAAGGAAAGGGGGATATAAATGACTATTAATAAAATTTTAACAATCCACTTAGACAGCTAAATGTTGCATTGCATATGGAGTTCTGGGCCTGGAGTCAGAGAGACCTGAGCTATATTAAATAGGCATTTTTTTTAATATTGTTTCATACTAACAAGTTTAAATTTATTTTTGTTTATATAAGCAGAAAATTGTCCTTGTCAGTTTGTTCTAACATGTAGAAATTTTCTAATTTCTAAAGAGGGTTTAAAGGGATTATGCTTGTTGTCCAGTGGTAGAATGAGAAGCAGTAATTACTGGAAATTTAATAAATATATATATATATATATATATATATTTTAATTTTATTTATTACTGGACATTTTAGAGGAAAACCTTGAAAATTAGAACTCTCCAAAATTGAATGGGCTGCCTCAAAAAGGAGGGAGTTATTCATTACTGAAAGACCATAAAAAAAAAATCTGACTGGTTATCTGCCATGGCTGTTGAGAAAAGGTTATTCAGGCATGTATTGAGCCATAGTCTCTTAAGTCCACTTAATACTCAAGTGACCTTGGAAAAGTGGTCTCTCTGGGTCAAGTTTTCATCTGTAAAATGATATGGATTGGACTAAATGACCTCTAAACTGCCTCGGGTCATAACTCTGTTAGGAATCTATTAGTTAAGGATCTGTTATCTATCTCTCCATCTCTCTAATATGTAGGATTCTTTATTGAACTGCGTTTTTATTATTTTCTGACAGATTTCAATGAGCTGACTCATTTCACTTTGCTTGACTTTTTCTTACTCCCATAATCTAATCTTTTTTTTTTTTCCCTTCCCAATTCTTTATGACTAATACACTACTGTGCACTACTATCCCTACATTATATTTATGATCATATGGAAGCTATTAACATCAGTTTATAAACCACTTTATATACCAAGGTAAAATGACATGAATAGATTTCTTTTTATATGGCAATATGTATACACACACACACACACATATATATTTATATATATATACACAAATGTAAGAAAAAATGCTTATATATATACATATATATAAGCATTTTTTTTCTTACATTTGTATTTTGCCTCATCTTTCTTTTGCATCAAAACCTTTGCTCTCTTTTGTATTTCATGAATTTTTCATTGACTATCTTACTTTTAAAAAAGTGTTCTTCCTCTGTGAACTGTTTTTGGCTTTTCTTCTTATTCTGATTATTGAGGCACTTCCTTATATTTTCATATGTATAATCACTCAATATCCAAACATTCTAAGGTTTAAACACCCATCTACCCAAGTCTCATTTTCTGAAAAATCAGCTAATGAGGAACTGTTTCATCATCTCATCCCTTTAATCTAGTTCAATTGCATTTTTACCCCTTTTGAGATCATTTTTCTTTTATTCAATGATTTTAAAACTCAAATCAGTAACAAGTCCCTTTGATGCTAAATTTCTTTTAAAAAAGAGTCATTGAAGATAATTTTGTCTGAATATTTTCAACTCTCTCCTAAAAGATCATTTCATTTGAATTTTTCATATTAGGTAGCCTGAGCCCTTTAACTTTCAAGGGCAACAGGATGGGGGCTGTACTCATCTCTCCTGCTAATGAAATCCCTGTTAGGAAGGTCTACACTACTTTCATTTTGCTAATTAATTTTATGATAACCAGCACTTACACAATATGATCCCAAATAATAACATTGCTTCCTTAGGTTTGGCACTATTTGAAAATATTTCAATTTATCATCTCTAGTGTGATCCTGGAGCATTACTTGTAAGTAAAAAGAAACAAAGAAACAGTGCCTTTTCTTCTTTAATTGAAGCTTTGTGTTCTCTCCAGCCCAAGATTCAAAGCAATGATTTGCATATTTCTTCCAGAATTATGGGTATTTAAGTAGTTTATAGTGAATATATTGTCTCTTATCATTTTACTTTCTAGAGATCTTCCAACGAAAGTTGGAAGATCACTTAATCATATTGTTAAAAGCGTTATCTTTTCAGGGATCAATTGAAATGAAACATTATGTTTGAGTTCCCTTTGGGCAGAAGCTATTGTTATTAATAAGAATTATCATTTTGTCATTGCATCCCTTCACATGATTTGTGCACAGAGGGTTCTTGATAAATATTTATTGAATTGAATGACTTTGATTCTTCTTCTAACTCAACTTTTTTTGAATTGCTTTAAAAACTAGAGAAAAGCAAGGAAACTATGACATCAAAGTAGGTTAGATCACCTGACAGATTCTCTATTTGCCAGTATCATTTCACCAATGGTTGCCTGATAGGGTTGGACAAGGTTTTGGACCATGATCACGATTCACCTTAGGTCTTGAGGTATGAAAGATTTGAGATGTAACATGAACTGAAAGATCAATAACAATCAGATGAACATATGAGGACTATACCACTGAGAGGAAAAGGCAATAAAATGCTCAGAAAACTTTCTAGGATCAATCTTTGAAAAATCAGGCCAATTTTATCTGAATAGACACAGAGTAAATTTTTGTTTGGTGTTAGGATTACAAGGACATTGAGAAGAAAATCCTTGGACCACAAAAGGCCATAGCAATTCACACCAGTGCCAACAGGGGATCATGGATGTTTACTGAAGGAGGCATCCTAGGTTTTATACATCTGGGTTTTGGGTGAATGAGAATTGGCAGATTTATCTATCTATCTATCTATCTATCTATCTATCCACATTAAAGCAGAGAGAAATAAGGAGATTTCCCAAATATCAGTTCTTCTGAAAACAATTCTAAGAATTGTCAAAGTGTGAAACAAGCAGGAAAAATAAATTTATTATTATAAGAACAACATATAACTGGGACTCAAGATCATTTGCACAAATATTTCCTCTTTAAGAAGATGCAAAATTATCCTACAATATTGCAACTTGAGAATAAGGAAATGCTCAAGACACTGGGTCTTCTTTTTAGAGTATTTTTGTTTGTTTTTTTCTTCCCCTCAAGGATGGCTCCTAGAGAGATTTTCTGCTTTCTTGAATCCGGACTGCAAAAGACCTGATTTTTCTTCTCCAAAGTTGTAAGTGACTCTACCCCTCCTTCAGCTGCACAATATGGAGCAATCATTTTACACTAATCAGGACAGTATTATGCAAACTGAATTGACTCCCTGATTACAAATGGCATTGTGAAAAGAAAGAATTTTAGGGAGAAAAAAGGTTAAGAATCACACCTAACAAACACATTAACTTTCAGAAGAACAATGAGGAAGCAATTTAACAATCTCTTGATAGAGAAATGGTGGTCTCAGGATACAGAATGATGGAAGCATAGATATACATGCACATATCTATGTCTATGTATGTATGTGTATGTATATATTTGGATATGACTGAAGCATAAACATTTGATAATGCATATTTCTTAGAGAGAATTTATTTTTTCTTTATTCTTTTTTTTTAGTGGAAGGGAGAAATGGGAGAAGAAAGAAAAATAATATTTTGGTTAACTGAAAAAAATGCAAGATTTTAAGAAAGCAAATTGTCCAGGTTATTGTTGTAACTGATTATGACCTATGAGGACTGAATTTAACTAAATATAACAATGAAAATCATTTTCTGAAGGCATATGATTATTATTTAGACCTGGACATGATGTTATAGGTCATCTAGTTTAATTACTTCATATTACAGTCATGAAAATAAAATCCCTCAAAGATGAGGTGTTAAATTGGATGATTTTCCTAAGGTCATACAGAAAACAACTAGTAAGTAGATACATAGATTATTTACTAAGGAAGCCTAGGAAATGTAGTTAAAATGCCCTGTCTAAAAGGCAAATCAATTCATCCCTCTCTAGGCAAAGCTTAGTGATCCACTTCCTCCCCTGGAAAGAAAGCCTTGCATGGTCTTTAAAACAAATTTTTCATTCAGTTACATTCAAAAATAAAATTTTAACTGCATTTTAAACTTTTGAGTTCCAAATTTTATCCCTTTTCCCCTTCTTTCTTGTCTTCCTTAAGATGGTAAGTAGTCAGATATAGGTTACACACATATAATCAAGTAACATATTTTCCTATTAGTCATTTTGCACAAGAACAAAAAAACATAATGAAAGTAAAACATATTATGCTTAAGTTCAGTCTGTATGTAGGCAACATAATAACTTTCTCTGGAGGCAATGTCATTTTAAATGAGTCCTTGAAAATTATCATGATATTGCTGAGAATAGCCAAGTTATTCACAATTTTTATTTGTACAATATTGCTATTAATGTATACAACTTTCTCCTGGTTCTATTCACATCAAAGAACTTTGTATCAGTTTACATACATCTTTCCAAGTCATTTTCTGAAATCATTCTGCTTGCCATTTCTTATAATACAAAAATATTGCATTACATATGCATACCATATCTTATTCAACCATTTCCTAATTGCAAAAAGTCTCATTTTCAAATTCTTTGCTAGTATAAAGAGTGATGTTATAAATATTTCCATACAAATAGTTTCTCTTCTCTTTTATTCTCTTCTCTCTGTCTCTATTTTTATAATAAATGTCTGTCTGTCTGCCCTCCACTCTCTCTTTCTTCTCTCTGATACAGAACCAGTAGTGGTATTATTGGATCAAAGATCATGCATAGTTTTATAGTCTTTGATTGTAGTTTCAAATTGCTCTCCAGAATGTTTGGATAAGTTTACACTTCCACCAATAGCAAATTCCCTTCAGCATTTATTATTATTTTTGTCATCTTAGCCAATCTGATAGGTATGAGGTAGTATCACAAAGTTGTATTAGTTTGCATTTTTCAAATCAATAGTGATGCAGAGCACAATTTCATATGAGTATAGATATTTTTGGTTTCTAGAAATTGCCTTTTATATCTTTTTATTATCAATTAGAGAATGACTTGTATTCTTACAAATTTGATTCTACTTTCTACATATTTCAGAAATGAGAACTTTATTAGAGATACTTGGTATGATTTTCCTCCGCTTTCTTATTTCCTTCTAATTTTGGTTGCATTGTTTTTGTTTGTGCAAAAACAGCTTTAATTTTATATAATCAAGATAATTCATTGTACTTTTGAGAATGCTACATCTTTTTATTACAAAATTCTTCCCTTATGCATAGATTTCACATATGAACTATTCTGTGCTCTTTTAATCTGATACAGTATCACCCTTTATTTCTAACTTATGTACCCATTTTAGCCATATCTTGGTATGTAGTGTGAACTGTTGATTTATTCTTAGTTTCTGCCACACTGCTATCCAGTTTAACAGCACATTGTCCTTTGAGCATTCAACTTATGTCAGGCAGTGCAAGACTTAGAATGCTTCTACTTGATCAAATGAAGTGTTCAAATGGACAGCCTTTTTTGTGTGATTATTATAGTGTTAGGCATGTTACCTGGCAAAAGAACAAAGCTATAGCCAATCTGAGACAAGAGAGTCAGTTATCTCAGGTGACTTATGGCTTACTTAGGATCATGCTCAAACTTAGTGTTGAAGCAAAGAGGAATTTTAATGGATTTAGTCTATTATAGTCTAATGTGGCAAGTGGACATTTGTATTTGGTCCTTCATACATTAATGAGAGACTCTTTTGAGAAAAATGGATTCTTGTGACAAGTAAATAAAGAGACTGCAGCTTTAATCAGCAAAATAAATTCTTCATCAGAGCATTAGTTCCAACCCACCTATGGTACAAGAATAAATGTAAGGAACTTGTCAATGTGAAGTCTGGATTAACACCCTAGATGCCTTAGAATCAGCAGGAGTCAGGATAAGCAAAAGTTTTTGGTCTTTATTCTTGGTATTTAGGGGGAGAAGTGAAGAGAATGGACTCAAGCTCTTCAGGACCTCCCTTTTCCTCATCCACAGCTAAAGTGACCCTGGCTTGTCTTACTCTATCCCCTAATCCCTCCTACAATTATCTGTATACACCAAAAGATAGAGCCAGCACAGAATAGTAAGAAGGGCCATTTTCCAAGCATATGCTAATAGAGTATTTAGCCTTAAATGCTCAGTTGTCTGATTCCAGTGCACCAACTCAGAGTTTTAGTCCTTTACATGTCAAGGGTTCAGAGAGGTCAGAAACTTTCTCTAGCCACAGAGCAATTAAATATAAGAGGCAGGATTTGAAACCATATTGCCCAGAAATATAACCTTCAATACAAATGTTTACGATCCTATAAAATGAAAATGATAAACATGAGGAAAATCCTGGCCTCCTTAGTTTAAAAGAAATATCATTTAAAATATGATGTTTGCCCAGAATATGTTATATTTCATGGGGAGGGGGGTGAGATTAAGCTCAATTTCTTTTGAGAATTGTTCCATCCTGCAACCCAGTGGTTTATCTAGAGTTTAGCTTTTAATAGAGATTGCCAGGATTCCTGATTGCCTGAAGTCTTAATAACTTCCCATAAACACAGAGCTAGCCTTTAGCTTCAATGAGATTTTCAATGGCTGATGCTTCGGCCATGCAGAACATTGATTCCGAGCACACTGGCATAGTATCACATGGCGGAAGAGATTGAGGTCAAGGGTGAGGTTGGGTGAAGGTAATTGCTTGTTGAGTTAAAAGGTTTTACAAGGATTGTTGAGTCCACAAGTCAAGAAGGTTTCCCTCCCACCCCAACATTAGGCAGGGCAGAGCTTTCCCATGTTCAAAGATACTCCATTATTAAAAGGGGAAAAAAAATCTGTCTTTGAAGCCAGGAACTTTAAAACTAGATGATAGGTGGAGCATTCATGACAGCTCTTCCGTTGGAGTAAATGGTTCACTTGATATCATCTTGCTTACACATTTCTCACTTGAATGCTTCTGCCAAAAGCATAGCCCTTGCATTAATAAGCAGACTTGCTCTAGAAGCTTGCCCTTTAACAAAGTGCATTAACAGCAGTGTTTGAGCAGAAAACCAGCCTGACTAGGTAATCACATGTGCTAGTTTCTTAGCAGTGCTTCTGCAAGGCTAGAAGAAGTCCTGCAGGCACTCACACCATCACTGGGAATACAAGATAGGGGAGGAATTGAAAGAAAAGTCAGTGGTAATAGATTAAGGAATTGGACAATGGACACAGTGTCAAGGAAAGCAGGGAAGATGACCTACGAATTATCAGCAGGATTTCTGCTAAAATTGAAACTTGGATTTAGGTAAGATATTTTCAAGACTAATAGCTCTTAGAAGGGTAGGCATGTACAAACTTAAAAACCCAATTCTCAGATATTCAAAATTGTCCTTTAAAATTGCTTCAAAACCAGTGATTTGTGTTAGCATTTCAGATTTTAAAAGATGCAATGGGCAACCATAATCAGTTTAATGGGAGTTGGCACAGTTATCATTACTATAAGATGATCAAAGCTTTGATCCTGGAGAATGAATTGAAAACATGCCATATTTATAGGATGCTCAATTTAATATACATCAACAACATTGGCAGCATTTTAGCAAGTGTTGAAACAATGACATTTGTCCCCTAATCAAGAATGATAATTTGTCAAGTTGAGAAGCACTTATTATACCCTTCCTATTGACCAGACACTGTGTTAAATCCTGGATAAAATTGGGAGTTCTCATAACAGTTTTGGAGGAACCTCTCCTCTGATCTGCATGGATCTCTATTTTCACATGTGGCAACCATCACAGCAGATGCCTCTGGCTTGCTTCAGAGTTCTTTTCCTACCTTCATTGTTCATCACTGTACTTGTGGAATTTATTCCAGGTGCAAAAATTCTCACATATGGAAGTGAAGTGACTTGCCCTATGTCACAGAAACACTAAAAGGAAGACGGTCCCATGAAAAATGTTCTTTTCTATTTCTCTGTAAGCTTGGAAATTGTATAGCATTATTTGTCTGTCTCACAACAAAACAACTAGCATTTACATTGTCCTTTAATATTTGCCAAGACATTATATATCTTATTTCATTTGATCTTCACAACATTTCTGCAAGGAAGGTGATAATTATTATCATTAATTTCAAATTTACAGAAAAGGAAGAAGGTAAGTAATTCTCCCAGTATCATACAACTAAGTAATTATCTAAGGAATGATTTGCTGTGGTCTTCTAGATTGTAAATCCATCAGTATATATACAAAAATATATACATATAGCCATTGCCCAAATTTGTAGTACAGATGACATAGCATTTAATCAACTTACTAGTTCAGCCCGTTTTTTGAGAGCCTGTGTAGATAATATTCAATTTTCAATTCAATTCAATATTCAAATGCTATTTTATATATAAAAATTCACTGAAGAAAATAACTTATTTTTTTCTTTGTTGAATCTTCATAACTATATTAATTTTTTTCACATGCTCATATTTTTATTATAGTCCACATTTTACTACCATTTGAAGTCTCTCTTTACATTTGATATGTTATGATGATTTACAGGAACACAGTGACACTATCATCATGACCAATGTTTTACATATAGTAAGTGCTTATTATTTAAAAAAATAAATTTAATTCAATAACTTTGTTTTCATGTCACTTACATTTCTTACTGTAGTCCTACCAATATCTCATCACAGAAAGCCATTTTTTTTATTAATTTTATAAGTATAACATTTTTGACAGTACATATGCATAGGTAATTTTTTTACAGCATTATCCCTTGTACTCCCTTCTGTTCCGAATTTTTCCCCTCCTTACCTCCACCCACTCCCCTAGATGGCAGGTATTCCCATACGTATTAAATATCTTATAGTATATCCTAGGTACAATATATATGTGCAGAACCGAATCTTGTTGTTGCTGTTGCAAAGGAAGAATTGTATTCGGAAGGTAAAAATAATCTGGGCAGAAAAACAAACAAAAAAAAAATGCTCACAGTTTACACTCGTTTCCCAGTGTTCCTTTTCTGGATGTAGCTGATTCTGTCCATCATTGATCAATTGGAATTGGATTAGCTCTTCTCTATGTTGAAGATATCCACTTCTATCAGAATATATCCTCATACAGTATCATTGTTGAAGTGTATAATGATCTCCTGGTTCTGCTCATTTCACTCACCATCAGTTGATGTGAGTCTCTCCAAGCCTCTCTGTATTCCTCCTGTTGGTCATTTCTTACAGAACAATAATATTCCATAATATTCATATACCATAATTTAACCAACCATTCTCCAATTGATGGACATCCATTCATATTCCAGTTTCTAGCCACTACAAAAAGGGCTGCCACAAACATTTTGGCACATACAGGTCCCTTTCCCTTCTTTAGTATTTCCTTTGGATATAAGCTCAGTAGTAACACTGATGGGTTAAAGGGTATACACATTTTGATAACTTTTTGGGTATAATTCCAGATTGCTCTCCAGAATGGTTGGATTCTTTCACAACTCCACTAACAATACATCAGTGTCCCAGTTTTCCCACAGCCCCTCCAATGTTCATCATTATTTGTTCCTGTCATCTTAGCCAATCTGACAGGTGTGTAGTGGTATCTCAGAGTTGTCTTAATTTGCATTTCTCTGATCAATAGTTATTTGGAACACTTTCATATGAGTGGAAATAGTTTTAATTTCATCATCTAAAAATTGTCTGTTCATATCCTTTGACCATTTATCAATTGGAGAATGGCTTGATATCTTATAAATTAAAGTCAATTCTCTGTATATTTTGGAGATGAGGCCTTTATCAGAACCTTTAACTGTAAAAATGTTTTCCCAATTTGTTACTTCCCTTCTAATCTTGTTTGCATTAGTTTTGTTAGTACAAAAGCTTTTTAATTTGATGTAATCAAAATTTTCTATTTTGTGATCAATAATGATCTCTAGTTCTGCTTTGGAAACAAATTCCTTCCTCCTCCACAAGTCTGAGAGGTAAACTATCCTATGTTCCTCTAATTTATTTATGATCCCATTCTTTATGCCTAAATCTTGGACCCATTTTGATCTTATCTTAGTATGTGGTGTTAAATGTGGGCCCATGCCTAGTTTCTGCCATAGAAAATAACTTCTTAAAGAGCACAACTGGCAAAAATTGAAAAGAAAGTATAAAAGCAAATTGAGAAAAACAACACCTTATAATTTGGAATTGAACAAGTAGATATTAGTGACACTATGAGACATCAGAAACCAAACAAATTTAAAGGAAAGAAGAAAAGAGAAAAAATATTGAATACCTCGCGGCAAAAACAATTGACTTGCAAAATATATCCAGGAGAGAGAATATCAGAATCTTGGGAATACATAGGCAATATCTTCTAAGACACTGTCAAGAAAAAAATTTCCCTAATTTCCTAGAACCGGGGATAACGTAATCATAGACAGAATCTACCAGTCATCTGAGGCAAACAATCTCAAACTCCAAGGAAGATTATAACCAAATGCCAAAACTATAAGATAAAAAGGGGAGAGAACAACAACAAATTTCAAACATCTAAAAAGAAACAATTCAAATCAGGATTACATAGGATCTCAGAGCTGTTACATTATAGGACCAGAAGCCATGGAGCATAATATTCTAAAAGGAAAAGGAACTAGAACTACAAGCAATGATGAACAACCCAGTCAAATTAAGCATTATACTTCAAGAGAGGAAAAATGACAATTCAATTAAATTGACAAGAATCAATAAAAATTTGACATCCAATATCAAGAACAGAGAATAGCATAAAATGTAAAAAGGGAAAAAAAAGATAACAGAAGAAATTCAGTAGAACTAAACTGTTTATAAACCTACACTGGAAAATGTAGTTCTTAAATATTATAGTACTAAAAATTCAGCATGAAGGAATGTACATATACATAGCATATGGGTATTAGGTGAAACATAGGATATGGCAGTAAAAAACTAAGGGATGAGAAAGAGAGGGATTCCATTTAAAGTAACTACCAATAGTATTAAATATTTGGGAATCTGTCTGCCAAGGCAAAATCAGGAACTATATGAGCAAAATTACAAAACACCTTCCGCACAAATAAAGTCATATCTAACCAATTGGAAAAATATTAAATGCTCTTGGATAGGGTGAACAAATATAATAAAGATGACAATTTTATCTAAATTAATCTATTTATTTATTGCTATACCAATCAGACTCCCCCCAAAATATTTTAATGACCTAGAAAAAATAACAACAAAGTTCATATGAAAAAACAAAAGGTCAAGAATCTCAAGGGAACTAATGAAAAAAAAAAAATCAAATGAAGGTAGCCTAGCTATACCAGATCTGAAGCAGTGGATAACAAAATCATTTGGTATCGTCTAAGAAATAGACTAATTGATCAGTGAAATAGGTTAGGTTCAAAGGACAAAATAGTCAATAACTTAAATAGTCTATGTTTGACAAACCCAAAGACCCCAGCTTTTGGGATAAGAATTCACAAAAACTGCTGGGAAAACTGGAAATTAGTATGGCAGAAATTAGGCATTGACCCACACTTAACACCTACACCAAGATAAGGTCACAATGGGTTCATGACCTAAGCATTAAAATGAGATAATAAATAAATTAGAAGAACATAGGATAGTTTACCTTTCAGACCTATGGAGGAGGAAGGAATTTGTGACCAAAGAAGGACCAGAGATCATTATTGATCACTAAATAGAAAAATTTGATTATATCAAATTGAAATTTTTTATACAAACAAAATTAATGCCAACAAGATTAGAAGAGAAGCAATAAATTGGGAAAACATTTTTAAAGGCAAAGGTTCTGATAAAGTCCTCATTTCCAAAATATATAGAGAATTAACTCTAATTTATAAGAAATCAAGCCATTCTCCAATTGATGAATGGTCAAAGGATGTGAACAGACAATTCTCAGGTGAAGAAATTGCAACTATTTCTAGCCATATGCAAAGATAGTCCAAGTTATTATTAACCAGAGAAATGCAAATTAAGAAACTTTGAGATACCACTACACACCTGTCAGATTTGCTAGAATGACAGGGAAAGATAATTCAGAATGTTGGAGAGGATGTGGGGAAAAAGGGACATTGATACATTGTTGGTGGAATTGTGAATACATCCAGACATTCTGGAGAGTGATTTGAAACTATGCTCAAAAAGTTATCAAACTGTGCATATCCTTCGATCCAGCAGTGTTACTACTGGGCTTATATCCCAAAGAGATCTTAAAGAAGGGAAAGGGACCTGTATGTGCAAGAATGTTTTTGGCAGCCCTCTTTGAAGTGGCCAGAAACTGGAAACTAAATGGATGCCTATCAATTGGAAAATGGATGAATAAATTGTGGTATATGAATGTTATGGAATATTATTGTTCTGTAAGAAATGACCAGCAAGACGATTTCAGAAAGGCCTGGAGAATCTTACATGAACTGATGCTGAGTGAAATGAGCAGGACCAGGATATCATTATATACTTCAACAACAATATTATATGATGATCAATTCTGATGGATGTGGACATCTTCAACAATGAGATGAACCAAATCAATTCCAATAGAGCAATAATGAACTAAACCAGCTACATCCAGCGAAAGAACTCTGGAAGATGACTATGAACCACTACATAGAATTCCCAATCCCTCTAGTTTTGTCTGCCTGCATTTTTGTATTTCCTTCACAGGCTAATTGTGCACTATTTCAAAGTCTGATTCTTTTTGTACAGCAAAACAACTGTTTGGACATGTATACATATATTGTATGTAATTTATATTTTAACATATTTAACATGTATTGGTCAACCTGCCCTCTTGCATGGGGGGAGGGGGAGAAGGAAGGGAAATATTGGAACAAAAGGTTTGGCAATTGTCAGTGCTTTAAAATTACCCATGCATATATCTGGTAAATAAAAACTATTAAAAAAAGTTATTTTATTTTTCAAATTAACAAATTCTATTTTCCTGGGATTTCTTTAATTTTTCCATTTCACATTTCAGGGAGTTGTTTTCTTTTTCCACTTTATCAAATCTTCCTTTTAATGAGTTACCTACCTTTTTAAAACCATTTTGCAGAGTTTTCCTTTCCTTACCCATTTTTTCTTCTAGCTCTCTTTTAAGATCCTTTTTAATTTTTGGGGGGAGAGCCTTGTGTGGTGGGGTCCAGATTATATCACCCTTTGGGGCATCATCTGGAGACAATCTGCTTTAGTCTCCTCAGACTTTGAAATGTTTTCTTCTCTTTCACAATAGAAATATCTATAGTTAGAGCTCACTTTGCCATTTTACTCATTTAAAAAATAAAACAAAACAAAACAAAACTTTTGGTTCTGTTTTTAGGGCAAGGAGGGTCCAAGCTTCCTCTACAGACCAGGATATTCTATAACTTCTCTGCTGATTTGCTACCTTGCAGCTAGGGCAGAGTAGCCAACACTGTGGTAGAGTCCTCTTTATGGATTCTCCACTTCACAGACTCCGCACCTGCCCCTGTTCTGCTCAGCATGCCCGCAGTGTTCTGCCTCCTTGACTATAACTGTCCTCCTCCTGTGCCCATGTGCAATCAAAACAGACTTTTTCTGGTGATCTTCAAGATTATCTTCTGCTGGTAATTTGCTGCACTCCCAATGTATTCAAACAGCACTATTTCAGAGGCTGGATTTCCTATTTAGTGTGAGAATAGTGGGAAAGCTCAGAAAGAAGTGTGAGTCCTCTCTACCATCTTGCCTCTGCCCCCCCATCCAAATTTTTAAAAATGAAGTGAATTACAAGAAGAAATATAAAGCAAAACTATACTTGTAAAGGACCTCAGTGATCCCCTCTAAGAACTCAATAAATCCAACAAGAACAATAAAAAAAAATTAAAGAAACTAAGGAGGTCAATAGAATATAGGGTATTAAAGACAGAAAATAAACAGAAAAGAATATGCCTTTTTTTTCTTCAGCAGCATTGACATGCAAATGTAGACCATATAATAGGGCATAAAAACCTCAAAATGAAATTTAAGAAGACAGAAATATAAAGCATATTCTTGTCAGATCATAAAGCAATAAAATGAAAATGAAAAGAGAAAGATAGATTAAAATTATTTTGAAACTAAAGAATCTAATATTAAAGGACAACTGGATCTAACAACAAATCATAGAAACAATAATTTCATTAAGGAGAATAACAATATGACAACATGACAAAATTTATGGCATGTGTTGTCACACAAAGTATATTTCTATATTAATTATAGTTGTGAAAGAAGAAACCGATCAAAAGTGGACAAATGTGATAAAAATAAAGTAAATTTTAAAAATGCTTTAATCTGCATTCAGAGTCCACCTCTTTTTCTGGCAGTAGATTGCATTTTCTTCAATAATCCTTTGTATTTGTTTTGAATCACTTCTTCTCAGAAAAGCTAAATGATACTGTGTTTTCCTCATTCTGCTCCTTTTACTTTGCATCAGTTTGTATAAGTCTACAGGTTTTTTTGAATCTGTCTGTTCATTATTTCTTATTACACAGTAGTAATCTATTACATCCATATACTATAGTTTTTAGCCATTCCCCAACTGATGGGCCTTCCCTCAGTTAATATTTGTGCACCTGTAGGTCATTTTTTAAAGATCTGGGTGTGCTGGAGACAGTTCCAAATGATAACTGATTACTAAATTTTCATTATGAACTATTATATCTTGAAGATCATCAAAAGTTATAAATCAAAGATCCATTTATTGTTTTTCTTTTTTAATTTTTATTTTGCTAATGATCTAATCTTATGAAAATGATGAGGAAATGTTAATAGTTCCAATTTAACTTAAAAGTATATCATGTATTTTCAGTGACTCAGTTACTAAACATTTACCAACAAGTTGCTGAAGATTCTCAACAAGTACCACTCCAACCTTTGCTTGAAGAGAGGGAATGCACCATTTCTAGAGAAAATTTTTGAATGACTGAAGACATTTAAACATTGTTCTCTCCATGAAGTTCAAATTTGTCTTTCTGTGACATCCACATATTGTTCTTCTTTGTGTTTTCTGGGACAAAATAGAAGAAGTATGTACTTTCTTTCAAAGTTTCTAACATGTTTTCCTACATAAAATGTCCAGAGTGTCCTTTTTGATTAATTTAAGGTAAAATTTTGCACAATTTAAGATTTTTTTCCAGCCATTATTTTGTTTTACAGTCATTGAGCCATATCTAGTTCTCTGTGGCCCTGTAGATTATACTTTACATGGAATTATGTTGGCACTAGAGTAATTTATCTTTTTATTCTTCAGTGAATTAAGGCAAACATGTTAAATATCTTCTCCAAGGTCATATATCTCTTAAATGTCATAGTCTACTCAAATTTTCCTGACTCCAGGCAATAGCACTCTATCCACTGAGCTACCTAACTGCCCTTATACAGACTTCACCTTTCTTTTTCTACCATTTGCAGTCTCAATTCATCACAAAGAACTCAAAGAAGTTAAGTTAACAAACCTGCTATATCCCAGGCATTATGCCAAATGATGATGATACAAAAAAAAAGCAAAATTTAAAAAAAATGAAAATGTTCCACTCAAAAAGAGTTCACATAATAATATAAGCACCATTGGACAAGCAAGATGAATAGGACAATGTGGAGTGAATCCTAGAAGGAAAATGCAAAGATTAAACAGTCAAGATCGTAATCTTTTTGCCTAACTTTGTTTCCCTTCAGTTCAGCTAACACAATGAACTTGAAATGGTATAACAATTCACACACGGTAATAATTACATGTGGAAATACTGCAGGGTAGATTTTTTCAAGACACTTCTTACTGTGACCTTTACCCCTCAAGCTGAAATGACTAGCACATCAAAACTTGCTATTATTTTTAAACTTATATTCAGCTTTCCTCTCCCTTGGTTCAACTTGTCATCATCCTTTGCAATTGTGTTATGTGCGCACTGGACTGAACAGCTTGGTCTGACTTTTCATCAGGTGTAGTCCATCCTCAAAATGCTCCTTTTATCCTTCCTTCTAAAACCAATATAAGATATTTCTAACACTCTATACAAAACCTTCTCAGCCTGCCAGATTGTTCAAGTAACTTGCTTTTTTTTATTCCTTTAGAGACTTTTCTTTATATAAGCACTTTATTGCCTTCTCCACCTGAATGCTTGCATATTGCCACCTGTGTTCCTTGTATTCTTCGGGAATTGGACTGGAGGACATTCCTGCATGATTTTTCTGCCTCTTGTCTGCTAAACTTTCTTTCTCCTTGTAGTTACCAGCCTGTGACAACTCTTTCAATAAGTCATTTAAGGTATGGCCACAGTTTGTACTTAGTATACCAACTTACTTAAAAAAAAATTTTTTTTCACCAAAGTGTGTCCTCTTTAAAGGTATTTTTTCCAGTATTACCATTAAAACCATACACCAAAACATGGTCCCAAAGCTCTTTTTATCAGTGATGTGTTAGACTAAATAAATTAAATTCAAATTTAAATTAGGTCTAGTAAATATTCTCTCCCATGATCCACTCTTCCTCTCAAATAGTTGACAGAAAAGATAAGAGTTTTTTACTGAGGATCATTGCCTGAGATATAAACTATGTCTGCATACTAACCTCTGGATAAATATAAAATTGTATTCAAACTTCTCTAATTTTTATTTAGCCATTATATTATGTATACATAGATTAACTATGGCAACCAAGCAGAAGACTAAATTGGGTTTGAGTGATGTCACTGAGATCATGAGTAAATTACTTTGTTTCTCAATTCCATAGGCAAGTCTCTAAGACAATAATTCACAAGGAAGTTTATAGATAGATGAAATTTGTCTTAGCCTATACCTTCTGCTAAAAATAATTAAGAAATCCAGAAACATAAATTAACTTGTACTAGAATTAGCCTTGCTGGAGCTTCAATTTTTTAATGACAATTTCATAAAAGAATTTAAAATTTGAACTTTTTGAGATAAGAAACTTTTTTTTTTTTGAGGGGAGAGGTTTTTTTGTTTGTTTGCTTGCTTTGTTTTGTTTTGTTTGTTGGTTTTGTGTGTGTGTGTGTGTGTGTGTTTTGTTTTTGTTTTTTTTTTTGTATCTCTAGTGCTTTATCATAGTCAATTCATAGAAGAAGGTCATGTTCTCTAGTTTGGGTATAGTTGTCATAAATGAATGGCCTAAGAAAATGAGTAATATCTAGTTGCTTTTATATAATCTGTTAGCTAGAATTCATAGAAAAATCAATAAGTGGTAATAAATTCCCTAAAACCTGTAAATTATAATACATTTATACTTTCAAAGATTAATCTAATAATAACAATTGATTTATGCAGGACCTAAGGATTTAAAATATATTTTTCTCATTTCAGACATAAATATCCTGTAAGCTTGGAATTATATGTTTTATTCCCAATTTAAGTGAAAAAAACTGAGGCTCAATGGGTGACTTATCCATTACCACATGGCTAACAATTTTACAACCATAGCATAAAAGAGATCTTAATTTTTGAGAGAATCCAATCTTTCAAAAATAATAAAAGAGAAAAATAATAAAAAGGTTCTAAGATGCTAAATATATAAAATTAATCTTTTTTCAGATTCTCCTTGGAAATAAATAATGGATTATATTCCAAGATACCTCATGGGATAGAAAAATAAAGATTAAAATAATTTTAAATGTATCATTTATTTATATTTAATTTTTCACCTGAAGCACTTTGATTGACTTTGTTTTTATAAATCTTGCCCAAATCTTGCAAAATAAGTGAACCGTGAGTACTAAAACCTGTTAAAATATGAATGTAAGCAATTTTCTTTCATTAACATTTAAATATGACTTGTGTGTTGTAATTACAATGGTACACCTCTTTAATAAGATATAGATTATTCTCAAGGGAAAATGGAATAGGAAATAAGTTGTAGCAGCAAATGAAGTTCAAAAATTCTTGATTTGATTATATACTGTACATGATTTCTGTGTTCCTGTCCTATTACAGAGTAACATAAATTCATCAGCATTCAGGATAAAGGAAATACAACTTAGTTAATAGTCTGATAAGCAAGTAATGATTGCATAATATGGACAGTCACTAATGTAGCAGGTATGAATTAAAAATTCTCTTGGAGAAATATTAATGGTACAAAGGAGGAAATTTGTCATGAAGCATTTTGGTAAATTCTAATGATCAGTTTTTTTTTTTTTAAGTTGTTTAATTTTATTGTAGATTTATATCAGGATGTGGAACTAGACATATATGTTTATATGTCTCAGTGTAGAGGGTGGGACAGAGAGATATAGAAAGAGACAGAGACAGAGACAAAGAGAAATAACACATGCAAAGATAACATATATATATATATATATATATATATATATATATATAAACTTAGGATTATTTTTATTTATTTTCAGTAAGAACTTATTTTCAAAGTATATGCAAAGATAGTTTTCAACATTCATTCTTGAAAAATTGTGCCTTTCAAATTTTTCTCGCTCTCTTCCTCCAACCCCCTCCTCTAGATAGCAGATTATTCAATATGGGTTAAACATGTGCAATTCTTCTAAACATATTTCCACATTTATCATACTGCACAAGAAAAATCAGATGAAAAAAGGAAAAAAATATATGAGAAAAAAATGCAAACAAACAACAAAAAAGGGGAAAATATTATGTTGTGATCCACATTTATTCCTGATAGTCCTCCTTTTGGATGCAGATAGTTCTCTGAATCACAAGTTTATTGGAATTGACCTGAATCACCTCATCACATAAACTTCTTGCTGTGTACAAAAAAAGTTCTCCTCATTTAATTTAGCATCAATTCAAGCAAGCCTCTCCAAGCCTTTCTGAAAACATTCAGCTGATCATTTCTTATAGAATAATTTTCCATTACATTCACATATCATAATTTTTTCAGCCATTTCCCAATTGATGGACATCCTCTCAGTTTCCACTTCTTTGCCACAACAAAAGGGGCTGCTATGAGCATTTTTGCACATGTGGGTCTTTTCCCCTTTTTATGATCTCTTTGGATTATAGACCCAACAGAAACACTGCTGGATCAAAGGATATGCACAGTTTGAAAGCCCTTTGGGCATAGTTCCAAATGCTCTCCAGAATGGCTGGAGTAGTTCACAACTTCAATAACAATGTATTAGCATCCCAGTTTTCCCACATCCCCTCCAGAATTTATCATTTTTTCCTGTCATTCTAGCCAATCTGAGAGGTGTAAAGTGGTACCTCAAAGTAGTCTTAACTTGAATTTCTCCAATCAATATAAGCTTAGGTTTAGAGAGATTTGTATTCAAATTTCGCATGTCACAATTGATACTATATGGACTTAATTTTCCAAAATGTAAAATCAGAACAATAATACTTGATTTACTTTGTTGTCTTGTCATAACAAAAGTGCCTCAACAAACTTAGAAGTTTGAGTTACAATCAGCCATGGTAACAGTAGTCTTTTCAGTGATTTGTAGGGTGTAAATAACAAAAATTAAATACCCACATGAAGAGAAATAACCATATTACAGTGGTGAATATGTTCTTAAATACCCTAGCAGCAGAACAAAGGCAGAACTCAGGGAGTTCAATTGTGTAGGAGAGAAGCAGAGAAAGACAAGGAGCATCTTCTGTTCTTTGTAATTCTCTTTGATTCCCAAGACAGGAAAACAAATAGCTGGGACACAGGAGTGTGCATGTGAATTTCCATATGCTACTCTCCCTCATAACCATCCCCCAATACTGTTCTATGTTGGCAAACTGGACCACATAATTTCCTGCCTTCAGAATACTATATCAGTATGGTTACTATCCCCAGGGATTTGCAGATAATGGAGGAGGGGAAGGATGAGCAAGAATTAGAAATGCATTATAGAAACAGGTTTAGTCCTTGAGCTTTCTCATAAATGATAGTGGGAAACTAGCCAAAAGGCTATTTCCAAACTCTTTCCTGAATCCAAATATAATGAGATTTGAGGAAATGCACAGTATACATATCAAAGTGAAACTCTAAGGCTCTCTGAAACTGTTATTTTATTTTTTTATGTCAGTGGCAATATGAGAGATGTTCAAAGTCATTTAGAACTAGATGAAGCAATCAACATTTTACATTGTGACATTTCCTTTGAAACTTCATAAGTTTCAGGTTTATGAGAATTAAATATATACGTTCATAATTAAATATTTTACCTGCAATTAGGATATTCTATCACCAAGAGTACATCAGAATGGCATTGTGAATAGTCTTAGATGAGCCTTTTCTTAAGTATGGCTTAAAAAATAAGTTTGAATGCTTTTCAAATGTACTCTTGATTTTCAGGGGAGGGGGAGAACAAAGGGATTGGCAATGTATAAAACATTACATACATGTATCATAATATATAGTTTAATATCTAATGGATCCATGATCTAATTTCTGTGTATTGTTATACTTCAGTAAAGCAAATTACAACCCATTAACATACCAGCCTATACATTGTTTGATTCATATAATTACCCCATAGGCTGCAGCTAAAATTTTGGAAAGCTTCCTTTAGGTCTTCTGGACATTTTTGTGAATAGCAGCAAAGAACTTGGGCTATATGTTATCCTTTGCACTTTACAAAAGGATTGGCCCAGCTCCCTTTCCGAATTTGCTTTTCATGGATGAGATCACGGTCAATTTTTTCATGTAGATCTCAGTTAGAGGTGTGCTAGTCAGTTATATGCTCAAGATATACTTTTCATTTTATTCTGCGCCATTGACTTTTCTCCCTGTCTTTCTAAATTTTTAGACAATCAACAATAAATCAAGCCCTGATGTAGAATTTTAATAATATTAAAAGCTAGAATTTACTATCTACTATATGCCAGGCACTGTTAAACATTTTACAAATATTCTCAATTGATTCCCACAACAACCATAGAAACAGAAGTTATTATTATGTCATTTTACAGCTGAGGCAACAAACAGAAGGTAAATGCCTTGTTCAAAGGCACATAACTAACAAATGTCTGAGGCCATACAAACTAAACATTTAACAATTGACTCTAGGTTTTAGCATGCCAGGAAAAATTATCTATCTCACAGGAAATAAAAAAAAAAGATATACTCATAAAATATATTCTCATATTCCTATAAATATTATTGATAACTATTTAAAGTCTATTCTTTCTCATTCTCATTCTCTGCTGTGTTCCAGCTGTTTCTTCATGGCTCTGCGTAGCTTGACATTAATAATTCTTGCAGATGATAAGAAAAAGGGGAAAGCAATGAATTAGGTTCAAAACTCAGGGACTATGAATTTGCTCATTTTAATAATAGATTTTGATAACTGCATTTCATTGGCACTTGTTTTCTTTGTAGTCCTATGTATTTTAGCGCATTTATTTAAAAATTCTAAGGAATACAAAGGCATCATTAACCTAAGAGAAAAGACCATGGCATAAGAATTTGAAAATCCATAAATAAATGGTGTCTGATTCTGATCATTGGGAAAGGAAGGAGAAATAAGTTAAGAAAGAAGTGATCCAAAAAGGCATTCCCACATAAGACTTAGAGGATGGTATCTATTTGCAGGGGTGCACTAAAATTCAAGCCATATGAACAAATTAAAAAAAAAAATTACATCATGAAAAAAAGGTTGGGAAAAATCCGTAAAAAGCATCAAATACTCCTAAGGAAAATTTTTATTTAATAATAAATAGTGATTTAGCTCCTAGGATGCTGAATATTTGATCATGAACCAATTTATCATAGCAATTAGCACAGATGATTAATCCATAAGATATAGTTAATCATCAAAACAAGTGAGAATCTTCCAGTTGATCAATGATGGACAGAAATAACTATACCCAGAGAAGGAACACTGGGAAGCGAATGTAAATTGTTAGCACTACTGTCTATCTACCCAGGTTACTTATACCTTCGGAAGCTAATAATTAATGTGCAACAATAAAATGGTATTTACACACATATATTGTATCTAGGTTATATTGTAACACATGTAAAATGTATGGGATTACCTGCCATCGGGGGGAAGGAGTGGAGGGAGGGAGGGGATAATTTGGAAAAATGAATTAAAAAAAAAAAAAAAAAAAAAAAAAAAAAAACAAGTGAGAATTAAGAATCTCAAGCTAATGAAATATTTAACTTTAAGTTGTCCCACCTTCCTGGCCTCTGGAAAGGATATACATACAAACACCCACATAAATGGGTTTCTTTACTAAAGGAAAAAAAAATGCTTGAGGAGAGCAGAAAATGGAAAAGAGCAGCATTTCAAAAATATCCAAGAGCCAAAAAAGAAAAAAAAATGATTGTGCAAAAGACTCGATGGAATAATTAAAACAGACAACCTCAAGACATTCATTTAAGAAGCTAAAATCATTCAGCTTTGGATATAACAATTTGTTTATCTCATGATTTATGGTTCTTCTAACAATTGATTTGTCATATCTTCTTTTATTTATTTGTTTGGTTGCTGTTTATTTAGAATAAAGGTATAAACTCATTTCTTCAATGAGTATCTGATGTACAGGTTTTCATTCATATGCTAATTACACAATGTTCATATCTTAAAATTTATATATATATATATATATATATATATATGTACACACACACACACACACACATATATATATATATGAAGTAGTATAACACAGTGGACAGAGTTTTGTGTGGAGTCCCAGGACTTGGCTTTGAATCCTGGGTGTAGCATTTACTACCTATGTTACCTGCCATGCTATGTCTATTTCTTCATTTATAAAATAATGGAGTTAGAGTAAATTATTTTAATTTTTTTTCACTCACAGTATGGGGTCCTATGATATTTTGATAGATATAACCAAAGAGATAAATGTGTCTGATGATCATCTATCAGTATTAAACAGGAATGGAACAATAATGGTTTTTGCTCACTAAAGTTATTTACGGCTATCATAAAACCTACACATCAAAGGAAGAAAAATTCCCTGCATATTTTTAAAATCTTACTGGTACTTCTGTGACTAGGTGTCAGTGTGCTGATTTTATTAAGAACTAGAATGCCACAAGAAATTATCAGTATAATCCATTCCCTCTCAAATGCTAACAATCCAATCAGGGGGGAAAATTGCAAATAATGCCTATACCAATATGATGGTATGCAGAAGGCGATAGGCAATCTATTGAATCAGTCCTCCAACACACATATTTTGGAACTTTATCATTGATGGAAAGCAAGCTGGGCAGAGAATTGAATATTAAAAGAATGGTATAAAATATATTTGGATGAAATACATAATGCTTTTAAGTGACTCAAGTTGTTCCATGACATAAAATATCTTTTTGTACACTAATATTTTTTCAGAAAAACTGTATTCAGTTTCTTCATAAAATAAAACCTCACATTTGCCAAAGGACCAAAATGGATAAAGCACACACACAAAAAAAGAAAGATGCATGCTGGTCATACATTGAAAAAAACTGTGTTGTCAAGAATGGTTTGTCTATGAAATTTGGTTTTAAAATATCATACAATATTCTCCTGGAAAAAGAGATGGGCTGGTTATATAACCCAGTCAAGGAAAAATAGAATAGGTTCTGTGTGGATGGAGCAATAATAAAGATAGTGATTTTTACTCAAAGAACTAAACAAGCATGTGAGGTCAAATTTTACTCATATTCTTGGATTCTGGTTCCAGGTCTAGTACATTCTCCACTGTACCACCTAGCTGTTTAGCACCATTAGTAGACAGGCTAAATTCTCCATGGAAGTTCTCAGAAAAGGAATAAAACTTTCATAATCAATTATGGAAAGGCTAGATCTGAAATATTCACCTCAAAAAAGAGGGGATTGGAAAGGAAGAGAATAAATATTTATGTACTACTTATTCCATACAAGCTGTTTTACTAATATTATTTCATTGGATAATCCTGCAAAATAAGTCCTGTTAATTACTTCCTTTTTTTGTAATCATGGAAATTAAAGTGAACTGAGATAAATGACTTGCCTAAGGTCATACAACTGGTGATCTTCTGAAGCAGGATTTGAACTCAGGTTTTACTAAATTAAGCTAAGTATTCTATCCTCTACACCACCTAGTTGCCTCTACTGAGATTATAGGTCCACTTAGATATTGAAAAATAGAGGGAGGGGGGAAAGTAGTCCAAGGGAGAACAAAGAGGATTAGTCATTTAATGATCAACTGAAGAAGGGAAGTTTGCCTGCAAAAGGGAAGACAAGATTAATAATACAAAAAGATTTAAACAAGATTTTATGAGGCAAGTGGGGGTGCATTAAGCATTAGACTTGGAACCAGGAGAACTTGAGTTCAAATTAGCTTTATATACTTGTCCACTATAAGACACTGGACAAGCCATGTAACCTCTATCTCCCCTCACTCATCTAAAAATTGAGGATAATAGCACCTATCTCCCAAGATTGTTGAATGGATAGAATGAAATAATATTTGTAAAACACTTTGTACTCTTCAAAGCATTGCTTAAATGATAGCTGTTATTACTAATATTCTGGATTGCCTGGATGAATAGACCTTATAATTATAACCTTATAGAAGGGAAAATGAGGCTTAGAACACATATTTTTCCCACAGTCAAAAAAAATATTTTGTGGAATTCTAATCTGATTCTCTCCACTCTTTCCATCACACTGTCTTTCATATTTTATTTCACTCCTTAATTGCTAGGACTGAGCAATGAGAGGAAGTAGTAATTAAAAAATGGAATTTTGAGCAGGATTTTAAGGAGTAGAAATTCTAGGCACATTTTAAGGTTTCTATGTGATCATGTCTGGGATTACTAATTTAAATAAGATCAAAAGTTTACCTAAATATACTTCTACTATTGGAAATTTATCTTGTCCTGCTCTGATCTCATGTAGCATTTCTAGTCTATTGTCTAACAAGTTTTCAAAACCTTCACCTTTCTGTAGTTTCAGGAAAAAGTAAACATCTTAATACTTCACCAACTTAATAAAAGTTATAAAGTACTCTTTTTGCTGGCCAATAAAAAAAAGAGTTTTATCCGGCTAAAGCAAATCAAGGCTTCTTCCCCTATATCTAATGTTTCCCTTTAAAGAAAGCTATCAAAGTGTGGCTTATGGACATTTTCCCTATAAACTATGTTCTCCTTGTTGTCAGGAGTTATAAATTGCAAGAATGTCAAATATTTTTGTTGTGTAGTAAACAATTTCTATAGCATATACTCATTCCTGAAGAAAAGGAAAGTATAAAAATTTCTAATGAAGTTTCCAAATGATACTCCTTTAATCTTTTTCTTTTTTTTTATTGATGATATAAATTCCAAGAATGTCAAATATTTTTGTTGTGTAGTAGACAATTTCTATAGCATATATTCATTCCTGAAGAAATGGAAAGTACAAAAATTTCTAATGAAGTTTCTAAATGATACTCCTTTAATCTTTTTCTTTTCTTTTTTTTTTTTTTTTTCATTGATGATATAAAACTTTTATATCATGGAATGTGGGAGTCATTCATACTTAGAAATATTTAGCAAACTTCCAATAAGTAGAACCTAATATTTCCCATTACATTGCCAAAAGAAGTTAATTTCTCTTGAAAAACACATTTGTTCTTGAAAAAGTTCTTACTTGAATAATTGTTGATATGTATTACATGAGTTATACATCTAAAGAATCTCTTGCATTGTCCTTTTCAAATGATACCCATCTTGAAACAATAAAACTCTTTCCTTAAGCTCTCTTCCTTCTGTGTCTTACCATATCTTGTTTTAAATTGAGATATAAGTGAAATAAAAGATGTCGCATCCCAGAATTTATAATCTGAACATAGAGCATAAAATAATACTAGACAGAGCTTAGTATAGGTGATAGAATATTGAATTAGTACTCTGAAGATCTGGGCTAAAATTCTTTGACACATATCTGAGGAAATTTTAACATACAAGTTATTCTTTTTGAACTTCAGTTGCTGAATCTTTTAATCAGAGTTAAAATGGTATACTGAATTTGAAAATGGTATACTTAATTTGAAGATGAGTTTAAATCTTGATTTACCTCATTTGATTACAAGTATATCATTTAATTGCTCTGAGATTCAACTTCCTTATCTGTGAATAAGTTGGATTTGCTGTTTCTAATGTGTCCTGAATCTCCAAATACTATGTTTCATGGTTATGATGATAAAAAAACTGAAATATAATAATCCATTATAAAGTCATAATTTTAATATAATATATCCTATTAGAGTAGAAGTATATTCTATATTCATTGTTTATGGTACTTTTATCAAGTTGTATTTCCTTCCTTTTCTCTTTTAATAAGATCTATTGTTACTTTTCTATTATCTGAGATCAGAATTGCTTTTATTTACTTCTGCTGAAGCATAATAAATTCTATTCCAGACTTTTACCTGTACTGTGTTTGTGTCTCTCTGTGTGAAATAAGTTTCTTGTAAACAACCTATCGTAGAATTTTTTTTTTTTAATCTACTCTGCTATTTGTTTCCTTTTGATTGGAGAGTTTATCCCATTCACATTCACAGTTATCATTACCAGTTCTATATTTCCCTCTATCTTATTTCTTCCACTGCATATAACTTTGTTCTGTCTTTTTACCTTGTATTTAGCCCGTTTTTTTTTTTTTAACCCACCCCACACACTATCTTATCTTCTATCAACTCTTCTTCCTTTAGCTTGCCTTTTTACCTAGTGTTTCTGCCTTCCCTTCTTTCTAGGCCCTCCCTTTTCTTTCTTCTTTCTCCTCCTACTTCTTGATAGGGTTAGATAAATTCCTATATCCAACTGAATGATTAAGTTATTCCCTCTTAAAGTCAAAAACTGATAAGATCAAGCTTCAAGACAATGCTAATCCTCTCCTTTCTTTCCCTTGATTGTAATTAGTCTTTTGGGCCACTTCTTGGGAACTAATTTTCCTATTATAGCTTCCTTTTCCTCTTTTTTTCCCACCCTTTAATATTTTTTTTTCTTGGATGTCATCACATCATAGTACATTCACAACCATACCCTCAATGCATTTAAAGCCCTCTTCTGTCTGTTCCAGTGTCAGATATGGTCATCAAAAGTTACAGATATCACTATCCCATTTAGGCATTTAAAAAGTTTAAGCTTTTAAATAATTACATTTTTCTCCAGTTTACCTTTCCATGATTCTCTTAAATCCTGGGTTTATAGATTAAAATTTCTGTTTAATTTTGTTTTTTCAATAGAAATTATTGAAAGCCTCTTATTTCACTGCAGCTCCATCATCTCCCTTCAAAGATGATGCTGAATCTTACTAGGTAGTTAATTCTTGGTTATAATCCTAAACCTTTTGTCTTCTGGAATGTGGAATTCCAGGTCATCTCATCCTTTATTGTAGTATCTGACAGATCCTGGGTAATCCTGACTGTTGCCCCTTGATATTTGAATTATTTTTATATGGCATATTGCAGTATTTTTTCCTTGAGATTATAATTTTGGAGTTTCACAACAATATTCCTTGGGGTTTTCCTTGTGGGATCTCTTTCTAAGATGATTGATGAATTATTTCAATGAGTATTTCCCCCTCTGTTTCTAAAATATTGGGACAGTTTTTCTTGATGATTTCTTTTTTTTTTTTTTTTCTTTTTATTATATATATATATATATATTTTATAATATTATCCCTTGTATTCATTTTTCCAAATTACCCCCCCTCCCTCTATTCCCTCCCCCCGACGACAGGCAATACCATACATTTTACATGTGTTACAATATAGTCTAAGTACAATACATGTGTGTGAGTATCATTTTCTTGTTGCACAATAAACATTAGAATCCGAAGGTACATGCAACCTGGGCAGACAGATATTAGTGCTAACAATTTACATTCCCCTCCCAGTGTTTCTTCTCTGGGTGTATCTACCTCTGTCCATCATTGATCAACTGGAAGTGAGTTGGATCTTCTTTATGTTGAACATTTCCACTTCCATCAGAATACATCCTCATACAGTATTGTTGTTGAAGTATACAGTGATCTTCTGGTTCTGCTCATTTCACTCAGCATCAGTTGATTTAAGTCTCTCCAGGCCTCTCTATATTCCTCCTGCTGGTCATTTCTTACCGAGCAATAATATTCCATAACTTTCATATACCACAATTTACCCAACCATTCTCCAACTGATGGACATCCATTCATCTTCCAGTTTCTAGCTACAACAAAAAGAGCTGCCACAAACATTTTGGCACATATATGTCTCTTTCCGCTCTTTAGTATTTCTTTGGGATATAATCCCAGTAGTAGCGCTGCTGGGTCAAAGGGTATGCACAGTTTGATAACTTTTTGGGCATAATTCCAGATTGCTCTCCAGAATGGCTGGATTCTTTCACAACTCCACCAGCAATGTATTAGTGTCCCAATTTCCCCACATCCCCTCCAACATTTGTCATTATTTGTTCCTGTCATCTTAGCCAAACTGACAGGTGTGTAGTGGTATCTCAGAGTGGTCTTAATTTGCATTTCTCTGATCAGTAGTGATTTGGAACACTCTTTCATGTGAGTGGATATAGTTTCAATTTCTTCCTCTGAGAATTGTCTGTTCATATCCTTTGACCATTTATCAATTGGAGAATGGTTCGGTTTCTTATAAATTATGGTCAGTTCTCTATATATTTTGGAAATGAGACCTTTGTCAGAACCTTTGTTTTTAAAAATATTTTCCCAATTTGTTACTTCCCTTCTAATCTTGTTTGCATTAGTATTATTTGTACAGAAACTTTTTAGTTTGATGTAATCAAAATCTTCTATTTTGTGATCAATAATGATCTCTAGTTCTCCTCTGGTCATAAATTCCTTCCTCCTCCACAAGTCTGAGAGGTAGATTATCCTCTGTTCCTCTAATCTATTTATTATCTCCCTCTTTATGCCTAAATCATGGACCCATTTTGATCTTATCTTGGTATATGGTGTTAAGTGTGGATCCATATCTAATTTCTGCCATACTAATTTCCAGTTTTCCCAACAGTTTTTTCCGAATAATGAATTTTTATCCCTAATGTTGGAATCTTTGGGTTTGTCAAAGATTAGATTGCTATAGATGTACCCTTTTTTGTCCTTTGTATCTAATCTGTTCCACTGATCTACCGGTCTATTTCGTAGCCAATACCAAATGGTTTTGGTGACTGCTGCTATATAATATAGCTTTAGATCAGGTACACTTAGACCACCTTCCTCTGAGTTTTTTTTCATTAGTTCCCTTGCAATTCTTGACCTTTTATTCTTCCATATGAATTTTGTTGTTATTTTTTCTAGGTCATTAAAATAGTTTCTTGGGAGTCTGATTGGTATAGCACTAAATAAATAGATTAGTTTGGGGAGTATTATCATCTTTATTATATTTGCTCGGCCTATCCAAGAGCACTGAATGTCTTTCCAATTATTTAAATCTGATTTTATTTTTGTGGCAAGTGTTTTGTAATTTTTCTCATATAATTCCTGACTTTTCTTTGGTAGATGGATTCCCAAATATTTTATACTCTCAACATTTGTTTCGAATGGAATTCCTCTTTGTATCTCTTGCTGTTGCATTTTGTTAGTGATATATAAAAATGCCGAGGATTTATGTGGATTTATTTTGTATCCTGCCACTTTGCTGAAATTTTGAATTATTTCTAGTAGCTTTTTAGCAGAGTCTTTGGGGTTCTCTAAGTATACCATCATGTCATCTGCAAAAAGTGATAGTTTAATTTCCTCATTTCCTACTCTAATTCCTTGAATCTCTTTCTCGGCTCTTATTGCCGAGGCTAGCGTTTCTAGTACTATATTGAATAGTAATGGTGATAGTGGGCAACCTTGTTTCACTCCTGATCTTACTGGGAAAGGTTGCAGTTTATTTCTATTGCATATTATGCTTACTGACGGTCTTAAATATATACTCCTGATTATTCTAAGGAATAATCCATTTATTCCTATACTCTCAAGAGTTTTTAGTAGGAATGGATGTTGGATTTTGTCAAATGCTTTTTCTGCATCTATTGAGATGATCATATGGTTCTTATTAATTTGATTATTAATATGGTCAATTATATTAATAGTTTTCCTAATATTAAACCAGCCCTGCATTCCTGGAATAAATCCTACTTGATCATAGTGTATTATCTTGGAGATGATTTTCTGAAGTCTTTTTGCTAATATCTTATTTAAGATTTTAGCATCAATATTCATTAAGGAGATTGGTCTATAGTTTTCTTTCTCAGTTTTCGATCTACCAGGTTTAGGTATCAGTACCATGTCTGTGTCATAAAAGGAATTTGGTAGGACTCCTTCATCCCCTATTTTTTCAAATAATTTATATAACATTGGGGCTAATTGTTCTTTAAATGTTTGGTAGAATTCACATGTGAATCCATCTGGACCTGGGGATTTTTTCCTGGGGAGTTGATTAATAGCTTGTTCTATTTCTTTTTCTGAAATGGGACTATTTAAGCAATTTATCTCCTCCTCTGTTAATCTAGGGAGCCTATATTTTTGGAGGAAGTCATCCATTTCACTTAAGTTATCAAATTTATTGGCATAAAGTTGGGCAAAGTAACTCCTTATTATTTCTCTAATTTCCTCTTCATTGGTGGAAAGATCCCCCTTTTCATTTGTAAGACTATCAATTTGATTTTCCTCTTTCTTTTTTTTGATCAAATTTACCAAAGGTTTATCTATTTTATTGGCTTTTTCATAAAACCAACTCTTGGTTTTATTTATTAATTCAATAGTTTTTTTACTTTCAATTTTATTGATTTCTCCTTTTAATTTTTGGATTTCGAGTTTAATTTTTGGTTGGGGGTTTATAATTTGGTCTTTTTCTAGCCTTTTAAGTTGTAAGCCCAATTCGTTAATCTTCTCTTTCTCAATTTTCTTCAAATAAGCCTCTAAAGATATAAAATTTCCCCTTATTACTGCTTTAGCTGCATCCCAAAGATTTTGATATGATGTCTCATCATTATCATTATCTTGGGTGAAATTGTTAATTGTTTCTATAATTTGCTCTTTCACCCAGTCATTCTTTAAGATGAGATTATTCAGTTTCCAATTACTTTTTGGTCTATTTACCCCTAACTTTTTACTGAATGTAGCTTTTATTGCATTGTGATCTGAGAAGAAGGCATTTATTATTTCTGCCTTCCTACATTTAATTTTGAGATCTTTATGTCCTAATATATGGTCAATTTTTGTATAGGATCCATGAACTGCTGAGAAGAAAGTATATTCCTTCCTATTGCCATTCAGTTTTCTCCAAAGGTCTATCATACCTAGTTTTTCTAATGTTCTATTTACTTTTTTAATTTCTTTCTTGTTTGTTTTGTGGTTTGATTTGTCTAAATCTGAGAGTGCAAGGTTGAGATCTCCCACTATTATAGTTTTACTGTCTATTTCTTCTTGCAGTTCTCTTAACTTTTCCTTTAGAAAGTTAGATGCTATACCACTTGGTGCATATATGTTTAGTATTGATATGGCTTCATTATTTATGCTACCTTTCAGCAGGATATAGTTTCCTTCCTTATCTTTTTTAAGGAGATCTACTTCTGCTTTTGCTTGATCTGAGATAAGGATAGCTACCCCTGCTTTTTTGGCTTTACCTGAAGCATAATAGGCTCTGTTCCAACCTTTTACCTTTACTCTGTCTGTATCTCCCTGCTTTAAGTGTGTTTCCTGTAGACAACATATTGTAGGGTTCTGCTTTTTGATCCAATCTGCTATCCGTCTCCGTTTGATGGGATCGTTCATCCCATTTACATTTACAGTTAAAATTACTAATTCTGTATTTCCTGCCATCGTATTATCCCCAGATTATACTTTTTTCCCTTGACCCCCCTGATCCCCCTCCCCGATATTTAATTTACAGACCCCCCTTGTGACGCGCAACCCTCCCTCTTTTTTTTTTTTTTTTTTAGGATCCCTCCCCCCTCCCTCCAAGTCCCTTCACTTATTCTCCTTTTCCTTTTCCCTTTTCCTCTCCCCCCTTTTAATGAGGTGAGAGAAAATTCTCTGAAAAACAAATAGTTAATTATTTACTCTTTGAGCCTCTTCTGATGAGAGTAAGATTCACACAATGATTCTCCCCCTCACTAAGTTCCCTCAGATATGGTGTATTTTCTATGTCTCTTCCTGGGATGTAGTTTCCCTCTTTTTATCACTCCTTCCCCTTTTTCTGAACCGACCTCCTTCCCTTTACTACACCCCCCTTTTTTTCTTTTATATCAGTAAAATCAAATTATCCTTGAGTATTTTTTATATACCCACGACAGAGTTACAGTTCTCAAGGGTTCTGTGTACCTTTTTCTGTTTCTCTTCAGTCTTGTGGATGTAGATCAAATTTTTTGTTTAAGTCTGGTTTTTTTCTTAGAAACATATAGAATTCCTCTGTTTCATTGAATGACCATCTTCTTCCATGGAAAAAGATGCTAAACTTAGCTGGGTAGTTCATTCTTGGTTGCAGTCCTTGATCTTTTGCCTTACGGAATATCAGGTTCCAGGCCCTTCTATCTTTTAATGTGGAGGCAGCCAGATCTTGGGTGACCCTTATTGTGGCACCTTGGTATTTAAATTGTTTTTTTCTAGCTGCTTGCAGGATTTTCTCCTTTGTGTGGTAATTCTGCAGCTTAGCCACAATATTCCGTGGTGTTCTTTTTTTAGGGTCTATTTCAGAAGGAGTTCGATGAATTCTTTCCACATCTACTTTCCCTTCTGTTTCTATTATCTCTGGACAGTTCTCTTTGATAATTTCCTGTAAAATAGAATCTAGGCTCTTTTTTTGGTCATAGTTTTCTGGAAGTCCAATAATCCGCAGATTATCTCTCCTAGATCTATTTTCCAGGTCTATAGATTTTCCCAGTAAGTATTTGATGTTGTTCTCCAGCTTCTCATTTTTTTTGTTTTGTTTGACTGATTCTTGGGTTCTCTGTGAATCATTCATTTCTATTTGTTCCATCCTGACTTTTAAGGAGTTATTTTCTTCTTTCACAGTTTTTAGTTCTTTTTGTAAATGCCCAATTTCGTTTTTAAATGAATTATTTTGCTCTATTGAATTTTTTTCCATTTCCCTAATTTTTTTTTTTGAGAATTATTTTCTTTTTCCAATTCAGAAATTCTATTTTCTTGAGACTTTTTTATCTTTTCCAATTCAGAAATCCTACTTTCCTGTGTTTTTTTAACCTTTTCTAATTCACTAATTTTGTTTCCCTGCATCTCCTGTGAATTCTTTATTTTTTCCAACTCCAATTTCATAGCTTCCCTTTCCTTTCCCCATTTTTCTTCGATCTCCCTCAATTTTTTAAGAGCTTCTTCTAGGAGAGAGTTATGTGATGGGGGGCAGGAATCGTTCCCCTTTAGGTTGTTATCTTCTGAATCTTTTCTGTTAACTTCCTCGGGGTTGGATACCCGCTCTTTCTCTGTATAGAAGGAATCTATAGTTTTTCTAGCTTTTTTGCTCATACTTAAAAAAAATCTTTTGGGGTCTGTCCCTGGGGTAGGAAATTATTTACTTCTTTACCAGCTTCCTCCCAGACCGGATGGATGCAGCGGCCCCTGTGCCTGAGCTAAGATAGAGCTCTGGGAGAGAGTTCCCCACCCCCTCCCTGGAAGTGCCTCAGAGGTGATTAGCACTGCTGTGCCCGAGGGCATAGAATAGTGAAGACTGCAGGAAGCCCAGGCTATGTGTCCGGGTGGGGAGTGGATGTTTGCAGCAGGTGACATGAGAAGCCCCTGTGCTCAAACTGGAAGTGTCTGCCAGAAACCGCGGTCCCTAGTTCTAAGGTTCCGTTTCTCTGGGACTTCCTGGAGCTGAGTTCCACTCCCTCCAGCTAAGCTAGGCAGTGTGTGTTGCCTTGGGCCGTATCCACCCACTTGTCAGTCTCTTAACTATTCTCAGGTGGTAGCTGAGGCCGCACCCCCTGGTGCCGATTCTCTGCTGAGTCACCCCCAGGATCGGGGGAAAATCTAATCTGAGTTTTAAAATATTTTGGCTTTCTCTTCTGAACTGCTAAATAATTAGCAGAGAAGAGCTAACAGCCTGTGCCAGATTCCTTTACCTCAGTGGCTTCTCTGATCCCAGAGCCCTTCCCAGCACAATGGGCGCAGTGTGCCCCTACCCCACCGTCTGTGCTGGTCTTTCTTATTCCTCCCCTGAGAACTGACCTTTCCTGTTGAAACTCCAGATTCTCTTCAGCTGGTAAGTCGTGCTTCCAGTCCTTGTGGTATCTATCAGTCCTGAGCTAATTTTGAGACTTAATTTATCTAATTGGTTGTGAGGGAGTGAGGACGTTCACTGAGTCTTGTGTTTCTTCTCAGCCATCTTGGCTCCGCCCCTTTCTTGATGATTTCTTAAGGAAAGCCATCCAGGCTTGCTCTCTCTCCCTCCCTCTCTCTCTCTCTCTGTCCTTCTTTCCCTCTTTTCTTCTCTCCCTCTCCTCTCTCCTCTATTTTTTTGGTGATGGCCTTCAGATAGGTCAATAATTTTAAAATTGTCTCTTCTGAATCTATTTTCCAGGTCAGCTTTTTTTTTTTTTTTTTTTTTGTTTGTTTGTTTTGTTTGTTTGTTTGTTTGTTTGTTTTTTCCAATTATATTCTACTTTTTTTCCCGAGACAATTGGGGTTAAGTGACTTGCCCGGGGTCACACATCTAGGAAGTATGAAGTGTTAGAGGTCAAATTTGAACTTGGGTCCTCCTGACTTTAGGGCTGGTTCTCTATCCATTGTGCCACCTAGCTGCCCTGCTAATTCTACTTTTTGATGAGTTGTTTTCTTTAGACATTTTTCTCCTTCCTTTTCCAAGCTGTTGACTCTCTCTTGTATCCTTTTCATTTACTTTCTAATGTTTCTTCTACCTCTATTATTTGCCTTTTAAAATATTTTATGAGCACTTCCAAGAAGCTTCTTTCAGCTTGAGATCAATTCATATCACTCCTTAAGATTTTTTTTCCCCTGTGGACATTTTGTATGCTTCTGAGTTGGTGTTTTCCCAGTAAATTTCAGAATGTATTGCATATTTCCTTCAATATACATTCTTTTTAGTTATATTTCTTTATGTTAATATTTTAAATTGATTTAGCATCATTCTATAGATTGTGCTCTTTAGATTTTCAATTAATCAGATAAAATAAATCAGGAAAATAAACTCTCTATTACTAAGCCAGATCCCTTTATTTGAAAATTCTTTCCTTCCTTAAAAAAATAAGAAAAAATTTCCATCGACCTCTAGAGACATCAGAAATTAGAATGTAGAAAACAAGATATTGTTTCAACCTTGGGGAAATAGAGATGGTCTCCTGCCATGGGACCTTCTGACATTGTTTCAAACCTCAGGTTTGTGGAGTATTTTTTTTTTAGTATGATTTTTTTTCTTTATTTCTGGGTCAGCTTGTATATAAGAATCATATTTTATGTGTGTATATACATTTTCTAGTTTTATATATACACATATATGTATACATACATGCATACATACATGTTTTAACTGAACTAAAGTTTAAATTTAATGAGTACTCTGTTCTAATTCAATATTCAGTAAGTAATTGTTTTATGTCTAATGTTTATGCAAGGGGATTTTACTAAAGGTAGAAACAAGGTTTCTTCTTTTTCTTTGCTTCTCATATTCTTTCCTAACAGTTATAAAAAAAAAGAAAAAAGGTAAATAAATTTCATATATGTATCCTTTACCACTTCCTACTGAGTATGAAACACTTAAAATCTGTTTAGTTTAGTGTCTTCTATATATGTTGGACAACAGTAACACAGAAAATCAAATACCAGAAGAGAAAGTCACAATTTTGCTCAATAAAGTGTTATCCCTTCTATTCTTTCCCCTTTCTTTCTCTGTCATCTTGGGGAAGAGCAGCTCTCTTTCTCTGTTTTCTGTGTTCTTCAAATCTTTTTTTCATTTCTTAAAATAAAATGAGATCCAGAAAATGATATCATACACATAAACTGCCTAGCACAATATACAAAATTTAGCAGATATTACTTAAATGTTTTTTTTTTTTCCTCTCTTTCCCCTCCCACATTTAAACTGAAGTTTGAGGAGAATAGAGTGCTTTCTTGCCTTTTCTCCCTTATTCATTACAGAGTTAAAAAAAAATAAAAAGAGTATTATGTACTTGGCTCTTTAATATACATGTGTATGTGCATATATGTGTGTATATACATTTGCATTATTTTATTTTCATTTCATAGAAGTCATTTCCATATGTGTGTGTGTTAGTAGTGCATGTGTCTGTATTAGTATGTTTGTATGGGGATAGGGCCTTCCTTCCTGCTTTAGCTTGTAAATTCTCCTTTTAGGTAACAAAGCTGCACACTGGATATTTTTCCACTGTATATGAAATGAGGAAGATTTAAGTTTGAAATCTGTCTCACATACATACTAGCTAGTGGCCTTTAGAAAATCATGTAAGCCTTCTGGAATTGTTTCCCCATTTATTATACTGGGATAATAATAGCACCTGCTTCACAAAGATGTAATAAAGATCACATAGCATAGTTAAAGGCTTTGGAGACATAATACGCAATATAAATATTGTTAATACCAGTAACTCATATTTATATAAAAAAAAAAACTTTACATTTTCAAATTGCCTGTAATCTCATTTAATCACCACAGAGCTATGCGGTTCATACCAATATTATCTCCATCACATAGATGTTGAAATTGATTCCAAGAGATTTTAAGTATAGATCTGGTAAGGTTTTGAAGTAGGCTTCAAATGTTGCTGACCCCAAGGTCTGCATTCTATCTACTAGGCTAACTATCTGCCTCAATATTATTTATAGAGGATTTGCATAATTGTATTTAAGTTAAGACTTTCAGCTATAGGTGGAACATGTGCTTGGTATTAAGTAGGTCTTTCTAGAACAAACATATATCTTTATTTTTGAGGGTTTGGTTCTCTTATTTTGTGACTTAAGTGTAGACAATCCAGAGGACAGCAGGTTTTTATCAGTATTTGTCATTCATTTTAAAATAGGATCAATGACATCATGGAGTGATGTCTTGACTTATGCATAAATTGGATTTAACTGAGGCAGTATTGCACAAAGTTGTCAGTCTCACTGTTTCTTCCAGAGTCATCAAATTTCAGTGGCAAGGTAAAAATCAAGGTGATTTGGAGATGAATCAGAATATAGTGGATGAACTTAGCATCTTCCATGTCTGACCAATCTTTAAGCATTCTACAATATGTATCTCAGCTACCTTCATGGGTTTTGGAACAAATTGTTCTCATCCATCCATTCTGCCAGGGGAAATTCTCATATGCTTGAGATAGATATCCCTCTAATATTTATATAGTGGATATCATCCACTGATGATTTTAAGGCCCAAAGTTTACCCTCAACCTCATTTAGCCTGACTTGTGAGATAGTTTTTTGTCAGGTTGTGGCTACTACACATGCTAAAAATTTTTGGAGCCATAGGATGGTGGGGTGAAATGGAGTGAAAGTATATGATTAGCTTTCATAACAGAGGGGCTAAATCTCCCCCTATACTTCAAGATTTTCTTTAATTTAGTTGTAGCAGGCTTAATCAGGTATGATGTTCTCTTTTCCTCACTTAAGAAATCGTAGAGAATATAGTTGGTATCTCACTCCAACTGTCCATTTTCTACTTTCAAAAAATTGCCTTGTAAAAAACAAGAAGTACTTATTAGATGGTTACTGAGCATTTTACTAGCAAATGTACTTTTTATTCTCTTTAAGTCAAGGTTCTAGTTATAGATACTAAGAATACATCAGAGAACAATTGTAAAACACACACACACACACACACACACACACACACACACACACACACACACACACACACATATATATATATATATATATATATATATATATATATATATATATATATACCTACTCCCACAGATATCATATATGTGTGTGTGTTTAAAATCTAAATATCATAACATCCTGTTGCCTGTTATTTGTCTCCACAGAAATACTGAAATCATAATGAATTGAATAAATCAATGATTGAGTAGCATTAAAGGGAGTAATTTGGAAGCTATTAACATATGGAATGGAAGATGGTGAACCAGGTGGCTTGAATTTAAAGGGATATGTAAGTGTTATAACACAGGAACCACAAACCTTGCCTACAGTTTGGATATCCTTATTTAGGATAAAAACACAAGGTTATAGGATCATGGGTCTATAGCTAGAAGACATTTCATAAGACATCTAAGTCTACCTCTTAATTTTTCATATGAGAAAACTGATTTACACACACAATAAATACCTTTCCCAAAGTCATAAGTAGTGAATAATATTAAAGACAGAATTTTAATTAGGGTTCTCAGACAGTAAAGGGGGATTTTTTGTTTCATTTTACCATAATGTTTCATGATTGGGTAACTGGGAAGAAGATGATAAAATTAAAGATGTATAAGGAATTTAGAAAGCCCAATCCAAGTAGAGTTGTGGTGTCTGACAAATAAAAATGCAATCCTCCCTGACTGAAATTCCTGTGGTTGACTCAGGACACTGAACTGCCATTTGAAGACATAGTAGAGCCAACCATTTATTCAAGTGTCCTAGGGAGTATCTGTCTCTCTAATTATACCTGCAGGGAGATAACAGCAAGTCCTTTATCACTTTGATGTCAATATGTCTCCTTGCGTCTGGTTCATGGACTTGTCTGGGTTTGAGAAGTTATGCTATTAAAATGCCTAATGAAAGTACAGAAGAACATTTTGGGAGTCCTAACTCTTCTGTCTTTCAGCCTCTGGATACCAATGGAGACTCTAAAATCAATATTATCTTGAAGAAACACAATATGTTATTGTGCCCTGTCATTATTTTCTTCGCTAACCAGCAAATTGTTGATACTGTCATCTAAACATGAGTTACTGCTTTATTGTAAAGATATTGTGCTGTGCTCAACTATTTGAATGATCTGTTTTAATCAGAGTCAATAATTGGAAATTTTGACAACATGGAAAGTTTTTTTTTTTCTGCTAAATGCTCATGGGAACTATAAGTGGAATTGTATATCAATGCAGAAAAAAAGAAGATATTCAGCGATCAATCATTAAAAGGACAGTTCTTTAAGTTGCTAACTGGATTGTAGAGGAATGATGCTGTCAGAATGTTTTGTGTTATCTGGAGGAGGGTAGAACAATTCCACTGGATTTACAGGGAGAAAAGGAGCTTGGCAGTTGGCATCCTATAAACCTTTGTTGTAATTAAGATGTTTCCTAGTGCTTGACAGAAGGAAGCATTATTTTTTCATGTATTGAGAAATACTACTTGGATAGAAAGTTCTAAAGACATATTCCCATTTTAGACATAATCCTATCACTAACATACTACTCACTTTCCCCTTTTGGCTTACTGAAACTTATTTTTTCATCTCCTCACTAGTTTGTTCAAAAATTGACCAAGTTAGGAACTCAAAAAATTTAATTCAAATGGATAATCATTAAATTTCTTCATTGCTTAAGCATTGGGCATTCAAGGAAAAAATAACAACAAATCAAATACAACTCCTACTCTTGAGGGACACCCATATGTGCAATAGACTACAGTATAATTAAATAAAAAGTAAAGCCAAGTGAGAGGATCTTTTTTAGTTGAGCTTGGGGAATAATCTCAAGATGGGAAGAACAATAACTCATAGATTGTTTGCTGCCTAAAACAGCTGGTTGAAAGGTCAATTATTCCCCTCATGAATTTGATTGAATGTTTGTGTTTAAATTTACCACTTATTTTGGTTTCATATAAAGACATTATGATTGTTAAGTGGTTATAATTGCTTGTTCTTTCCATCAGAGATGCCAGTTTTACTTATTCTTTGACAATTATGAATACCCTCTGATGAGATGCATCATATGGCACTGTACACAGGCATTAAATATAAAGCATTACAGAAACCTATGTTTTGAACATAAGTGTTCTGAGAACTGAAATTTGAGAAAAACCTCCCCTCTTGTTTGCTTTCATGAAGCATCATGCTTCATTAAGTTGCCTTTAATTAGATGTCTCATTGAACTGCAAATGAGATTGTCACTTGTGTGATCCACATAAATACCTTCATTTAGTAAATTATCTAATTATGTATTGAGTGTTCATTGCATACAGATAATTTTTTGACCAATTTTATGGACATACAAGAGGAACATGTGTCCTTCACCTCCACATGTGCCAAGCAGAATATGAACTACTTGAAGACAGACTTTGTAAAATTTTATTTTGAATTTTTAATACCTACACCTTGTATGATATATTGCATCAAAGAGGATCTTCATGATTATTAGTTGTCTTTAAGACAATATCACAGTTTCTGGGCCAGTTTGGAGCTAATTAACATATTCCATGTGCTTGGATTTTTGTCAACTAGAGATAGCTGTTCAATTAATAAAACAATCATTAAACACCTACAAAGGTCCAAACAATATGTGGACAGATTAGGAAACAAAACAAAACAAAACAAAGCAAAACAAACAAACAAACAACAACAACAACAAAAAATAGTCCTTCAATTGGGGTGGGGGAAATAACAAAATATACATAATTACACATAAGTATATAAATATATATGTGTATATGCACATATTAATATACATATATATGTATTGTGTATGTGAATATATACACATATGTGGGTGCGTATATATGTGTGCATATTTTTCTCTCTAACATATACATATATATGCATTCTAATAAATTAACATGCTCTTATTTTATGCTAGGCACTATGCTAATTACTTAGCCCAGTACTTTAGAAAATAATAGGTGCTTAATAAATGTTTATTGAATGACTGGGTATATAAAGAAACATAAAGGCCAGTCCTTGTTAAAACCAGGATAGTTTCTTCCCTCAAGAAACTTTTGTTTTAATCTAAAAAAAAAAAAAATCAAATAAAAGGAAGCTGAAAGGGAGGCAGGTGTTTCAAATGGTAAGAAGTGGGCCCTAGATTTAAGGAATTAAAGATGAGCATAAGAACAGACTGGCTTATATTTGGTAACATTTCCAGTACTTCCAATTTTCCTAACCTGTTTTCTGCTGTATAGCAGTACTGATCTTGAATACCAACATGCCCCTGTTATGTACAATAAATGGAACATTATAATATTGAAATGATAATTATATTACCCAAATAATAAGATAATAGCTAACTAGATATATGGATATGGATATATATAAAGATATGTGAAATATACATTTTGATCAAAGAAACCCTCCAATATATCTTGGAGTTTACAGGCTAGATTTCTTTTTTTTTAAGGATCATGCCTTAAATCCATATAACTCCGATTGTCATTGATTAGCCAATAACGAATCACAACCCAAGCCTCATTTGGTCATGATTTGTCCTCTGATAATTCAAAATAAATGCAAATAGCATTTTTTTTCTATTTTGATCAGAAACTCTAATGTTCTTCACCTCCCAGGTTCTTCTTGTTCTTTTTTTTTTTTTTTTTTCTTTAATAGCTAAAAGAGGTCATTCTTCCCCTCGTTTTTTATCTGCCCTTAATCACTATGAGTATTGCCTCAGACAAACTGAGGCCTGAGAAAGATCTTAGTTTAAATAGCTAAGCTTAAGCATTGCATTTGGGGCCATCTCCAATCTTCCTGATCTATATTCAACAGACCCAGATGACTGTAGAAAATATAATAAGGTTAGGGATTTTGCAAAATCTTGACCACCTGAAATCCAAGTCATGAAATCATGACATCACCTTCTCCATGTTATAGTCCACTTCCAGAAGGAAGGAAAAACAACACCAACAGTACTTTGAGCGAATGACATTAATTAGGAACTGAAAAAAGATCAAATTCAATTGAACAATCATTCATATACACATTGGGCATTCTTTGAATATATATGTTGGGCATGGTCCTACAGGATTGCAATGTAATAACAAGAAGACCAGAGATTGAGGTGTCAGAAGTGAAATGAGAATGGCTGGAATTCTTCATGAAGTAATTATTCTCTTTCTTATTTTTGTTTAGTCCTTTAGTCATGTCTGATTTTAGGGGCTATCTAATCTAGAGAGCAGTCTTTAGCAAGGACATTTATAGAGGCAGAAATGTGAAGTGTGGAGAGTGAGGTAGAGAATAGAGATAACTTCTATCTATGTGAATTTTATACTAGTAAAAACTTGAGAATCATTTTTCATGACCACTGAGAGTGGAATTATCTCACCCTAGAGAATTCTTAGCTGTTGTCAAGCTGCTGAAGAAAAAGTTCATTTCCCTCGAGATACTCCTGTAGATTGAGAATCAGAAGCAGAAATTTTGTAATAATCCTCTTTGAAACAATGCAATAAAAAAATCAAAACACTTTAAAACATTTCAGTCTTTATGAAACTCAGATCATAATTAGGTTGACTCTTTTCTAATTGTTATTCTACTACTTCCAAATTTCCCCTTAGATCACTGGGAATGTTGTAATTGTGGTTTCTCCTTTTATTTGGAAGCTTCAAAGTTAGAAAAAGAGTGAATCTTTACATTCTTAGTGAATCTTGAATTGATTAAAAAAAGCTTTGCCAAAGGACAATAGATCTTAGTAACTACACAGAGACATTTTCTTTGTAGTTATGTAAATAATTTTGTCTAATCAGGGGCCCTGAATTGTAGCCTCCTGGAAGTTATTTCCTTGCCTATTTCATCTCTTCTAGCTCATCATCACTAGTTGGCATGGAGATAGAAGTTGTGTATCAGCATGACAGAATGCCTCAGGAGAACATTTTCTTTTATTTCATTGTAAGTTGGAGCTTGATCTTTTCTTCACATTCCTATGAAATATGACTGCAAGTTCCATGGGGTTATGCAATTCCTTTCCTGCAGTGAAACTTGAGGCTTGCTGTGATAAGCAGACACACAGGTTTTCTGCACTTGCCAGAATGATATCCCAACAACTGATGCTACAGATCCATATTTTACCCAGTGCCATCAATACTTAAATTTAGGGTTTTCTTAATATTCAGAAAACCGCAGCTTCCATCTGAGACTTGAGATACTTTAATCATTGTTTGATGAAATCAAGTATCACTTTTTCTTTATATGAATCAATGGCTCATTTAGTTTTTGAAATTTTAAAGAGATATTAACACTCATTATCCAATCATGGAGTATTTTTGGAAATTTTGTTTATTTATATGTTTATGTACCCTCAAACATATAAATGTATTATGGATAAGAAGGAAAAATACTTAAAATTGCTTAGATAATATTTTTCAAGGTTATCAATACTCATATATGATAACACTGATAAGTGTTATAGCTAAGATTATAAGTTTTTCCTGCCTATATTATATGAGTCAATAATTTGTTTCTATAAGAAGTTTCTATAATATCATAGAGTCCATGTAAAATGTGGAACATCTTTGTTCTTTTATTATCTAGAAAGTACAAAAAGAAAAGAAAAAGGCTTTTCACTGTTAACCCTTGCTATCTGAGTGATCATAATATATTCCTTTTTAACTGATTTTCTTCCTTTATCACATGCTTTATACTTGAAAGAATTGATATATTTTCTTTTTAGATAGCCTCCGTTTTTCAGCATATCTCTTGCCCTCCCCTGCCAAGGAGCAATTCCTCATAAAAAAGGAAAAGAGAGAAAAAAGTGTAGCAAAAATAACTAATATCTAAGAACTATGCCTTGTATTGGGTATAACAAACCTACAGACTATAACATTCTGGATTGAAGACAGGGATATGCCTTTTCAGATCTGTCACTGAGGTCAAGTTGGGTCATTTTGGTTCCATATAATTTTGTTTTCATTATTTTGAATGTTTTTGTTTTGTATTTCTATTGTACCGTTTCCCATTATGTTCCTAAGTTTTTAGCTGTTATCTAACTCATCAACATTCAGTTGATTTCCATTTCTTTGCTGATAGCAATAAATATATATTCTTTCTTTCTTTTTTTCTTTCTTTCTTTCTTCCTTTCTTTCTCTCTCTTTCTCATTCTTTCTTTCTTTTCTTTCTCTCTCTTTCTCTTTCTTCCTTCCTTCCTCCCTTCCTTCCTCCCTTCCTTCTTTCCTTCCTTCTTTCCTACCTTCCTTCCTTCCTTCCTTCCTTCCTTCCTTCCTTCCTTCCTTCCTTCCTTCCTTCCTTCCTTCTTTCCTTCTTCCATTAGAAGGATTGATCTCCTTTTGGTATATTGCTAGCAGTTATCCTTCTGTATCAAATAATATAAATTTTTAAAATTTATTTCCATAATTCCACATTTTTCCCAGAATGTTTAAATAAATTATTGGATTCAACAACAGGTCAATAATATATTCATCTTTCTACAGTCTTTCTAACACTGAATAGTTCTGTTTTGATTGTCTTTGGCATTTTTCATAGAACTGCTTTGATTTGCTTTTGATTTGCAATAATATCCCAGAAATCATTGACATAAATTTATTCTTACAGGTTTATCCCCTCTTCATTCCTTCTCTAATCATTACTTATCCCCCTTTTATTGTACTTTTATGTCTATTTTCCTTTATATTTTTCATTTGTACTTTATTGTTTTCTAACCTCCAATATACATATTCTAAATATTGTTGTTTTTAGCAAAAAACTACACACTTAGCAACAAAATGCATGATACAGATAAATCACATAAATGTATTTTAAAATATCTTTTTAAATTAAATGACTCTTTGAAAGAATTCATTGATCAGCTACAGAAAGAGATCCCAAAAGTAAAAGTCCAAGAAGTATTTTGGCTAAATTTCAGAACTATTGGACCAAGGAAAAAAAAAATACTACAAGCAGCCAGAAAAAAAATCAAATAACAAGGAACCACAATAAGAATCATTCAGGATCTAGCAGCTTCCACATTAAAGGATTGAAGGGCCTGGAATCTGATATCCCAAAAGGCAAAAGAATTTGATATGCAACCAAGAATAACTTACCCAGCCAAAATGAGCATTTTCTTCCAGGGAAGAAGATGGACATTCAATGAAATAGGTGAATCCCATTTATTTCTGATGAAAAAGCCAGAGCTAAACAAAAAGTTTGATCTCCTAATATAGGACTTGAGAGAAGCACATAAAGGTAAAAATGACTTTTTTCTGTTAAGGGTATACATAAAGAGTACGTAAATAATGGTTTAATGTTATAATATTAAAAATATCTAGAGGTGGAAAAGAAAATTGTACCAGAATAAGGGAAAAGTATAGGTACTACATCTCATGAAGAGGCAAAAGAAACCTATTATATCTGAGGGAAACAAGGGAGGAGGAGTGATCATACTGTGAATTTTACTCTCATCAGAATTGGCTCAAAGAGAAAATATTAGACATATTTGGTTTACAGAGAAACTTCTTCCACCTCATTTAAAACTGGGAGGGTAAAAGGAAAAAGGGAAGGGGTAGAATAAATAGAAGGGGATACAGAATTTGAAAAGGAAAGGTTTAAGAAAAGGGGAAGGACTCTAAAGGGGAAGGAGGAATCCAAAAGAGGGAGGGCTGCAAAAGGTAAGTGGTGCTCATAAGTTTAATACTGGGGAGGGAGTAAGGGGAAAAGAAATAGAAAAGAATAATCTGAGGTTAATAAGATGGTAGAAATTACAGAATTAGTAATTTTAACGATAAATGTAAATGGGGCAAACATGCCCATAAAGGGGAGGCAGATAGCAGTCTGGATTAAAAGCCAGAATCCTACAATATGTTGTTTACAAAAACAAAACAAAACAAAACAAAACAAAAAACAAACAAACAAACAAAAAAAAAAACACTTGAAGCAGGGAAATACATACAGAGTAAGGGTAAAAGGTTGGAACAGAATCTATTATGCTTCAGGTGAAATCAAAAAAGTAGGGGTAACCATCCTCATCTCAGATCAAGCAAAAACAAAATTTGATCTAATTAAAAAGAGCATTATATCCTACTAAAGGGTAGCATAGATAATGAAGCAGTATAAATATTAAACATATACGTACCAAGTAGTACAGCATCTAAATTCTTAAAAGAGAAATTAAGAAAGCTGCAAGAAGAAATAGACAGCAAAACTATAATAGTGGGAGATCTCAACCTTGCACTCTCAGAATTAGATAAATCAAACCACAAAATAAATAAGAAAGAAGTCAAAGAGGTAAATAGAATACTAGAAAAGTTTGATATGCTAGATCTTTGGCGAAAGCTAAATGGAGACAGAAAGGAGTACACTTTCTTCTCAGCAGTTCATGGAACTTATATAAAAATTGATCATATAGTAGGACATAAAAACCTTGAAATCAAATGTAGTAAGGCAGAAATAGTAAATGCATCCTTTTCAGACCACAATGCAATCCAAATTACATTTAATAAAAAGACAGGGGAAAATAGACCAAAAAATAACTGAAAACTAAATAATTTTATACTAAAAAATGATTGGGTAAAACAGCAAATCATAGACATAATTAATAACTTCACCCAAGAAAATGACAATATGAGATATCATACCAAAATGTGTGGAATACAGCCAAAGCAGTAATAAGGGGAAGTTTTATATCTCTAGAGGCCTACTTGCATAAAATACAGAGGGTCAATGAATTGGGCTTACAACTAAAATTGCTTTTCTAGCAATTAACAAATTAAAACAAATTAAAACCCCCAGACAAACATGAAACTTGAAATTCTAAAAATAAAAGGTGAGATTAATAAAATTGAAAGTAAAAAAAAAAAACTATTGAATTAATTAATAAAACTAAGAGTTGGTTCTATTAAAAAAACAACAAAATAGACAAACCCTTAGTAAATCTGATTTAAAAAAGGAAAGAGAAAATTCAAATTGTTAGTCTTGAAAATGAAAAGGGAGAACTCACCACTAATGAAGAGGATATTAGAACAACAGTTAGGAGCTAATTTGCTCAACTTTATGCCTATAAATTGGATAACTTAAATGAAATGGAAGAATAACTTCAAAAATATAGCTTGCCCAGATTAACAGAGGAGGAAGTAAGTAGTCTAAATAGTCCCACTTCAGAAAAAGAAATAGAACAAGATATTAACCAACTCCCTAAGAAAAAATCCCCAGGACCAGATGTGAATTCTACCAAACATTTAAAGAACAACTAACTCTGATGCTATATAAACTATTTGAAAAAATAGGAATTGAAGGAGTCCTACCAAATTCCTTTTATGACACAGACATGATACTGATACCTAAACCAGGTAGATTGAAAACTGAGAAAGAAAACTATAGAGCAATCTCCTTAATGAATATTGATGCTAAAATCTTAAATAAGTTATTAGCAAAAATAATTCAAAAAATCATCCCCAGAATACACTCTGATCAAATAGGATTTATACCAGGAATGCAGGGCTGGTTTATTATTAGGAAAACTATCAGTATAATTGACCATACAAATAATCACATTAATAAAAACCATATGATCATCTCAATAGATGCAAAAAATGCATTTGATAAAATCCAACATCCATTCCTACTAAAAATGCTTGAGAGTCTAGGAATAAATAGACTATTCCTTAAAATAATAATGAGCATATATTTAAAACCGTCAGTATACATCATATGTAATGGCGATAAACTGGAACCTTTCCCTGTAAGATCAGGAGTGAAACAAGGTTGCCCACTATCACCATTACTATTCAATATAGTTATATAAATGCTAGCCTTGGCACTACCACCTGAGAAAGAGATTCAAGAAATTAGAGTAGGAAATGAGGAAATCAAACTATCACTCTTTGCAGATGACATGATGGTATACTTAGAGAACCCCAAAGACTCTGCTAAAAAGCTATTAGAAATAATTCAGAGTTTTAGCAAAGTTGCAGGATACAAAATAAATCCACATAAATCCTCAGCATTTTTATATATTACCAACACAATCCAAGAACAAGTGATACAAAGAGAAATTCCATTCAAAATAATGGACGATAGTATAACATATTTGGGAATATATCTACCAAAGGAAAGTTAGGAATCATATGAGCAAAATTTTGAAACACTTGCCACAAAAATAAAGTCAGATGTAAATAATTGGAAAGACATTGAGTGCTTTTATATAGTCCAAAAGAATATAATTAAGATGATAATATTCCCTAAACTAATCTATATATTTAATGCTATACCAATCAGACTCCCAAGAAACTATTTTAATGACCTAGAAAAAAATAACAATTCATATGGAACAACAAAAGGTCAAGAATTTCAAGGGAAGTAATGAAAAAAAATTAAATGAAGGTGGTCTAGCTGTACCTGATCTAGAACTATATTATAAAGCAACAGTAACCAAAACCTTTTGGTATTGGCTAAGATCAGTGGAATAGGTTAGGTTCACAGGGCAAGATAGTGAATGAAAATAGCAATCTAGTGTTTGACAAACCCAAAGATCCCAACTTTTGGGATAAGAATTCTTTTTTGACAAAAACTGCTGGGAAAACTGGAAATTAGTATGGCAGAAACTAGGCATGGACCCACATTTAACACCACATACTAAGATAAGATCAAAATGGGTCCAAGATTTAGGCATAAAGAACGAGATCATAAATAAATTAGAGGAGCATAGGATAGTTTACCTCTCAGACTTGTAGAGAAGGAAGGAATTTGTGTCCAAAGAAGAACTAGAGATCATTATTGATCACAAAATAGAAAATTTTGATTACATAAAATTAAAAAGTTTCTGCAGAAACAAAACTAATGCAAACAAGATTAGAAGGGAAGTAACAAATTGGGGAAAAATTTTACAGTTAAAGGTTCTGATAAAGGCCTCATCTCCAAAATATACAGAAAATTGACTTTAATTTATAAGAAATCAAGCCATTCTCCAATTGATAAATGGTCAAAGGATATGAACAGACAATTTTCAGATGATGAAATTGAAACTATTTCCACTCATATGAAAGAGTGTTCCAAATCACTATTGATCAGAGAAAGGCAAATTAAGCCGACTTTGAGATACCACTACACACTTGTCAGATTGGCTAAGATGACAAGAACAAATAATGATGAACATTGGAGGGGCTGTGGGAAAACTGGGACATTGACGCATTGTTGGTGGAGTTCTGAAAGAATCCAACCATTCTGGAGAGCAATCTGGAATTATGCCCAAAAAGTTATCAAACTGTGCATACTCTGTGACCCAGCAGTGCTACTTCTGGGCTTATATCCTAAGGAAATACTAAACAAAGGAAAGGGACCTGTATGTGCCAAAATGTTTGTGGCAGCCTTTTTTGTAGTGGCTAGAAACTGGAAAAAGAATGGATGTCCATCAATTGGAGAATGGTTGGGTAAATTATGGTATATGAATGTTATGGAATATTATTGTTTTGTAAGAAATGACTAACAGGAGGAATACAGAGAGGCTTGGAGAGATGTCATCAACTGATGCTGAGTGAAACGAGCAGAACTAGGAGAACATTATACACTTCAACAATGATAATGTATGAGGCTGTATTCTGATGGAAGTGGATACCTTCCACATAGAGAAGAGCTAATCCAATTCCAAATGATCAATGAAGGACAGAATCAGCTACACCCAGAAAAGGAACATTGGGAAATGAGTGTAAACTGTGAGCATTTTTTTTTGTTGTTTTTTTTTCCCAGATTATTTTTACCTTCTGAATACAATTCTTCCTTTGCAACAACAACAAAACAAAATTAGGTTCTGCACATATATATTGTACCAAGCATATATTATAAGATATTTAATATGTATGGGAATGCCTGCCATCTAGGGGATGGGGTAGATGGAAGAAGGAAAAAAAATTCGGAACAGAAGGGAGTACAAGGGATAATATTGTAAAAAAAAAAAAAATCTGTGCATAAGTATTGTCAAAAATGTTAAAAAAAATTATAAAATTAATTAAAAAATTAAAAAAAAAAATGAACTGAACCAGCTAAACTCAGCAAAAGAATTCTGGGAGGTGACCTTGAACCACTACATAGAATTCCCAATCCTTCTTTTTTTTCCACCTATATTTTTTAATTACTTCACAGGCTAACTGTAAACTTTTTTAAAGTCCGATTCTTTTTGTACAGCAAAATAACTGTTTGGACATGTATACATATATTGTATTTAACTTATACTTTAACATATTTAACATGTATTGGTCAACTTGCCATCTGGGGGAAGGGGAGGGAGGAACGAAGGGAAAAGTTGGAACAAAAGGTTTTGCAATTGTCAATGCTGAAAAATGACCTATTCATAATTTTTTTGTAAAAATTAATTAGTTAATTAATTAATTTAAAAATAATTTTACCCAAGAGGATCACAATATTGAGATGACATACCAAAATGTGTTGGATGCAGCCAAAGTGATAATAAGGGAATATTTTATATTTCTAGAGGTCTACTTGTATAAAATAGAGAAAGAGAAAATCAGTGAATTAGGCTTGCAACTAAAAAAAAAGCTAGAAAAAAAAAGCCAATTAAGAGCTCTCAAACACTAAACTTGAAATTTTAAAAATAAAAGGAGAGATTAATAAAATTGAAACTAAAAATTATTGAATTAATAAATAAAACTAAGAGTTGGTTCTATGAAAAAATCAACAAAATATATAAACGCTTGGTAAATTTCATTAGAAATAAGAAAATTAAATTGTTATTCTCAAAATTGAAAAGGGAGAACTTTATAGTAATGAAGAGGAAATTAGAAAAGTAATTAAGAGTTACTTTGCCCAACTTTATGAAAATAAATTTGATAACTTAAATGAAATGAATGAATACTTCCAAAAATATAGGTTGCCCATATTAACAGAGAAAGAAGTAAATTACTTTAATAGTCCCATTTTAGCAAAAAGAAATAGAACAAGATATTTAATCAACTCCCTAAGAAAAAATCCCCATCACCAGATGGATTTACATGTGAATTCTACCAAACATTTAAAAAACAATTAACTCCAATGCTATATAAACTATTTGAAATAAATAGGGAATGAAGGAGTCCTACCAAAATACTTTTATGAAATAGACATGGTACTGATACCTAAACCAGGAATGAAAAAAAGCAGAAAAGAAAATTATAGACCAATTTTCCTAATATACATTGATGTAAAATCTTTTTTTCTTTTTAATTTTAGAATTAAAGGTATTTAAAAACATTTAAAATTGAGTAGTTCAAAATATGTTGATGTTGATAGGCTGAATTATATCATGCTGAACATAAATAGATGGTAAAGGCATACAGTGTTTCCAAAAGTGAAAGCAAACTGTGCCATAATCTTAAAATCTTAAATAAAATATTAGCAAAAAGATTACAGATAATTACAGGATTATAATTACATTATAATACACTATGACCAAGTAGGATTTATACCAGGAATGCAGGACTGATTCAACATTAGGAAAACTATTAGCAAAATTGACTATATCAATAACCAAATTAACAAACACCCTATGATCATCTCATTACATGCAGAAAAAGCATTTGATAAACTCCAACACCCATTCCTACTAAAAACGCTTGAGAGTATAGGAATAAACGGACTTTTCCTTAAAATAGTCAGGAATATCTATTTAAAACCGTCAGTAAGCATTATATGTAATGGGGATAAACTGGAACCACTCCCACTAAGATCAGAAGTTAAACAAGGTTGCCCACTATCACCATTACTATTCAATATTGTATTAGAAATGCTAGATTTGGCAATAAGAGATGAAAAGGAGATGAAAGAAATTAGAGTAGGTAATGAGGAAACCAAATTATCACTCTTTGCTGATGATATGATGGTATACTTAGAGAACCCAAGAGATTCCACTAAAAAGTTATTAGAAATAATCCACAACTTTAGCAAAGTTGCAGTATATAAAATAAACCACATAAATCATCAGCAATTTTATACATCACTAACAAAATCCAACAGCAAGACATACAAAAAGAAATTCCATTTAAAATAACTGCCAACAGTATACAATATTTGGGAATCTATCTGCCAAGGGAAAGTGAGGAAGTAGATGAACACAACTACAAAATATTTTCCACACAAATAAAGTCAGATCTAAACAACTGGAAAATATTAAGTGTTTTTGAGTTAATCTAATAAATATTACAATACTACCTAATCTACTTTTTTAGTGTTATGCCAATCAGACTCACAAGAAACTATTTTAATGACTAGAAAAAATAACAACAAAATTCATCTGGAAGAACAAACAGTCAAAAATTTCAAGAGAACAATGAAAAAAAATCAAATGAAGGTGGCCTAGCTGTACCTTATCTAAAACTATATTATAAAGCAGCACTCATGAAAAGCATTTGGTATTGACTATGAAATAGACTAATTGATCAGTGGAATAGGTCAGGTTAGCAGGACAAAATAGTCAATAACTATAGCAATATAGTGTTTGACAAACCCAAAGACCCCAACTTTTGGGATAAGAATGCACTATTTGATAAAAACTGCTGGGAAAATTGCTAATTAGTATCACAGAAACTAGGCATTGACCCATACTTAACACCATACACCATGATAAGGTCAAAATGGGTTCATGATCTAGGCAATAAGAATGAAATTATAAATACATTAGAAGAACATAGGATAGTTTACCTCTCAGACTTGTGTAGGAGGAAGGAATTTGTTATCAAAGAAGATATAGAGATCATTATTAATCACAAAATAGAAAAGTTTCATTATATCAAGTTAAAAAGCTTTTGTACAATCAAAACTAATGCACACAAAATTAAAAGGGAAACAATAAACTTGGAAAACACCTTTATATTTAAATGTTCTGATAAAGGCCTCATTTCTAAAATATATAGAGAATTGTCTCAAATTTATAAGAAATAAAGCCATTCTCCAATTGATAAATGTTTAAAGGATATGAACAGACAATTTTTCAGATGATGAAATTGAAACTATTTCTATCCATATGAAAAGGTGTTCCAAATCATTATTGATCAGAGAAATGCAAATTAAGACAATTCTGAGATACCATTACATATCTATTAGATTGGCTAGGATGACAGGAAAAGGTAATGATGAATGTTGGAGGAGATTTGGAGAAATTGGGACACTAATACATTGTTGATGGAGTTGTGAGTAGATCCAATCATTCTGGAGAACAATTTGGAACTATACTCCAAAAGTTATTAAGCTGTGTGTACCCTCTGATCCAGCAGTATTACTACTGAGCTTATATCTCAAAGAGATATTAAAGAAGGGAAAGGGACCTGTAGGTGCAAAAATTATTGTGGAGGAGCAAAAGAAATCTAGGAAAGGATTATGAACCACTAAATATAATTTCCAGTCCCTCTAATTTTGTCTGCCTGCATTTTGGATTTCCTTCACAGGCTAATTGCACACTATTTCAAAGTCCGATTTTTTTGTACAGCAAAACAACTGTTTGGACATGTATACATATACTATATTTAATTTACACTATTGGTCAACCTGCCATCTGTGGGGGGAGAAAGAGGGGAAAAATTAGAACAAAAGGTTTGGCAATTGTCAAAGCTGTAAAATTACCCATGCATATATCTGGTAAATAAAAAAAAAAATTATTAATTAAAAAAAATAAACTTTAGTTTCTTTAAAGAGACAAAAAAAAAAAAAGAAAGTTGTGTAGGAAATATAATTACAATTAAATGTAAAAGTGTCTCATGGGCATGACTTCACCTCCCTTTCTCTATTTCTCAGGTGATTTTTAAATATTTACCAGCACACTTTTGGTTCTACACACATTTTGGAAATTTCTCTCTACATCTATTGATATTGCATGTATTAACTCAAGCTATTCATCTATTAATTTCTTAGCACATTGTCATTCTATGATCTTTTTTTTAAGTAAACATTTCTCTGATGTCCTTTACACCTCTCCTCCTTTATAAACTCTTTTTTTCATCGTATAGAAATAAAAAAAAAAATGTGGAGATGCCTATCCTGGTAAGGAGATTAAGTAAATCACATTGTCCTCTCATCCATACTAATACTAATGCTGCCAATTCTTTTGAGAGTGCATGCCAGATACTATTCCAGGTGCTGGGGAATTAAAGACAAAAGTCTTTTAAATGCAATTGATCTTTGCAATCAATGCAAAAGTCTTTAAAAACTGTTTCTGTCCTAAAGGAACACACGTTTATATTCTTTTTTTTTTTCTTTTATGTCTCTGTCTTTCTGTCTCACTTTCTTTCTGCCATTTTTCTCCATCTCTTTCTGTCTATGTTTCTTTCTGTCTCTGACTTTTGTTTTCTCTTTGCCACTATCTCTGTGTTTCTGTCTGTCTGTCTCTGCCCCTGTCTCTGATTCTGTCTCTGTCACCATCTCTGTCTCATTGTCTATTTCTTTGTCACTCTGTCTCTATCTCTATATTTCTGTCTCTCACTATCTCTCTCCCACTATTTCTTTCTCTCTGTGTGTCTCTCTCTGTCTCTCCGTTTCTGTCTCTCTCTCTCTTCACACATACATACACACACTCACATGTATAATAATAATAATAATAATAATAATAATAATAATAATAATAATAATAATAATAATAATGCATTAATTTTGAAGTAGAAGCCATTAGAAAATGTGAGGATCAGGAAAGGAAGAAAGTAAAATATATATATATATATATCTTTGAGTTTTCTGGGAAAAAATAATTCTAAAGAGGAAGATGTCAAAGGAGAGGGTATCTCCAGCTATAGAGGATAACCAGTACCAAGGTGTGCACACAGAGGAAGAAACATCATGTGGAAAGAACAGTTGGATGGGATTATAAAGTGTATTACAGGGAGCAGTAAAAGATCAGATTGGAAAAAAAAAAGTTGGAACGAGGAAAAAATTATGATTTGATTATTCCAAATCTCTGAGTGAATTATCAGTTGTTTCCATTAAGTTTGATGTTTTTTCCAGAAATGCAACAAATGATTCTCCTAAGATGTTCAAATAAATCAGAAAATAATATGATAATGAAAAATAGCTTGAAAGGATGCAGATAGTGTTTGGCAGCACTTTGAAGAAATGGATTCAAGTTTCTCCCTTTATATTAAATTACTTTGCTACTTCAGGCAAGTTTTTAGAATTATCTACTGAGCCTAAACTAGGGTTGCTATCTTTGTAAGTAGAATTTCTACTCTTGATGTCATTAGAGAACCTTTATACATTTATACAGTACACTGAAATAGCAAGTATATATTGGTAAAATATTTTAAGAAGAAAAATGAAAAAATGTTTATTTTGATAATAAACAAAACAAAACATAGTTCATCTTTAGACTGTGTCTCTTTTGTGACTATGGTCTTACCTGTTCAGAAAGAGAAGGTAAAATTTTGGACAAAAGGCAAAGATCCTTTTACATTTGTAGACAGAAGTAGGCAGACTCTGTAGCACACTAAGTAGGTCTAAGAATAAAAAAGCATCATTAAAATTAAATTACTAATAATTCATCAGAAACCATGATTATGAAGCATTGTAATGGCTTGAACTGCATATAAGCTATCATGGTCAGAGGTGAGGTGACCTCCTTTATGGAAGTCTTATGTACACAACTAATACAGATGATGACTTATAAAAATATTAATGGGCCAATACCATCTTTCATTTCCTGTACAAGCACACCTTGCATAGAGAGGTTTATAGTGCACAAATAGAAGCACCTGTCTTCTCAATTTAGTTGTCCTTCACAAGGGCACATATCCTTTAGGAGCAAGGAAAACTTTTCTTATTCTCTAATTCATAAATTCTCTACTTCTACTTTATTCTGTTGCCTTTTCTTCTCTACACTTTGTACTTTCACAAGTAATTTGGGGTCCACATATCTGCAGAAAATGGAAGATATAGAGAGGTACTAGTTTGGCATGGCAACCCCACATATTAACAAAATACCAATTACCCCCATTTACTGTGCCCTACAGAATGACTTTCCTATTGCAACAAATTTCTCTTCACCTTAAATCTCTTTCTCTTCCATCTTTTCCCTTTCTGGCTATTATTGAAACTTGACCCCTCAATCTCCTCTCCTTTATAATATCTATCTTGACTATCTGCACCTTTACTCATTCCCCATTGCTTACTAGTTGAGCCAGAGGTATTGAAATACTCCCTATTTCCTATTGCTATTTCCAGGTTTTCTTCATACTTCCATCACTCATTATTCTCTCAAGATTCATGCAGTTCACATATAACCCTCCTTCCCTCCCTCCACCCCATCAAAATCCTGGTAGCTATCATACATAGACCTCTAGTGATTCTCTTTCTTCCCAATTCTATTGGAATTGCCTCAAATCACCTCATTGTTGAAAACAGCCCAATTCTTCACAATTGATCTTCACCTAATCTTGCTGTTAATGTGTATATTTTTCTCCTGATCTGCTTACTGCACTCAACATTGTTTTACGTATGGCTTTCCAGGCTCTTCTGAAATAATCCTGCTCATCATTTCTTAAATATCCAATTTCATTAATATACCATTACTTCTTTAGCTATTTCCCAAGAGATGAACATCCTCTCAATTTCCAGCTGCTAGAAATAGTTTTGTATATGTTGGTAATTTTTTTTTTTCTTTTATGATCTTTTTAGGATACAGACACAGAAGTGGCACTGCTGGATCAAGATCAAAGGGTATAAAGATTTTTTCTTCTGAAAATTGTATGTTCACATCCTTTGACCATTTATCAATTGAGGAATGTCTTGTATTCTAATAAATTTGAGTCAGTTCACTGCATATTTTTAGAAATGAGTCCTTTATTAGAAGAAGTTGATGTAAAATTTCCCCTCAACTTTCTGCTTCCCTTCTAATATTGACTGCATTGGGTTTCTTTGTGCAAAACCTTTTTAATTTTATCTTATCAAAATTATTCACTTTATATTTTATAATGTTCCCTAGTTCTTCTTTGGCCATAAATCAATCCCTTTCCCACAGATAGACTATTCCTTGTTCTCCTGATTTGCTTAGAGTATCACAATTTATGTCTAAATCATTATCTCATTTCAATCATACTTATTTCTTTCTTTGATATGGCCCTTCCTTATTGAAATATTAGCATTATTTCTTGCATCAATATTGATAAAGGAAAGTGGTCCATAATTTTTTTTTTCATTGTTTGGTCTTTCCTGGTTTAGGTGTCAGCATCATATCTATGTCATGTGAGGGATTTGGTAGGACTTCACCTATTTTTCCCAAATAATTTATATATTATTGGCATGAATCATTATTTACATATTTGATTGGATTCATTTGTAAATTTATCTAGCCCTGGAATTTTTTTCCCCCTTAGGAAGCTTATTGATAGCTTGTTCAATTTTTTTTAAAGGATTATTAAATATTTCATTTCTTTTTTTGTTCATCTGAACAATCTAGATTTTTATATAGCACCCATTTTACTTAGATTGGCAGATCTGTTGATATATAGTTGGGCAAAATAGCTCCTAATTATTGCTTTCATTTCCTCTTCATTGGTGTTAAGTTCACGCTTTTCATTTTGGATATTGGTAATTTTATTTTCTTTCCTTTTTTAATCAAATTAAACAAAAGCTTGTCTATTTTTTTTCATAATGCTATCTCTTAGTTGTATTTCTTAGCTCAATAATTTTTACTTTCAATTTTATTAATCTTTCCTTTGATTTTGGTATTTAATTTCCTATTTGTATTTAATTAGAACTTTTTAATTCATTCTTTTTTTTCTACCCTTTTAATCGCATGCCCAATTTAATGATTTCTTCTTTTTTTTATTCATATAAGCATCTAGAGATACAATTTCCCCATAGAACTACTTTAGCTGAATCCCTTAAGTTTAGTATGTGTTCTCATTATTGTAATATTTTTGCATAAAATTATTGATTGTTTCTGTGATTTTTTTTGTTTTAATCATTCAATTTTAGGATTAGATTATTTAATTTTCAATTAATTTTGATCTATTTTATGGCCCTTTATTACATATAATTTTTCTAGTGTCATGATTCTATCAGTTATTTTAATTCTCTACTACATGCAGTTATATCTACTTCATCTTGTCCTTAAAAAAATCTAAAAAAAAATCTTGCTTTCTATTTCCTTGTTTGCTATTGTTCTATATCTCCTTTGTCTTCTGTAGTTAAATTCCTTCAATATGCCATTTACAATAAGTGCCTCTGTTTTGCTCTCACTTTCTTTCTAAACCCTTGTAATCAAGCTTCTGACCTTATCATCCCAATAAAAGTGTAATGTCTAAAGTTATCCATGATCTGTTAGTTGCTAAATCAAAGGACTTCTCAACCTTCATTCTTCTTTAGCTCTCTGAATTCTTTGACACTATTTATTTTGCTCCCTTTCTTGATTATCTCAGTTTTTAGGACCTTATTCTCTTTTGACTGATATCCTACTTATGATATCTCTTAGTCAGTCTCTTGTGTTGTATCTTTATCTGAATTATCCTTTAACTCTAGGTGTTTTAATATTTTATCCTGGGTTCTCTTTTCTTCTTCTATTATAGATTCTTGTGAATCTTCCTATCATCAACCAAACTATTATCTGACTTTCAACATGAAAATTCAATTTATTTTTCACATATATTGAACTGGATAGCAGTAGTCTTAAACACAATATGTCATAAATGTAACTATCTTCCTCCCTACCCTCTATTTCTAACTTCCTTATTATGGAAGGGAAGATGATCCTCCCAGCCCCTAAGGCTTGAAAGCTGGATGTCATCTTTAATTCCTCAACCTCTTCTCTCCATCTAATGTACTTATTTTGCCTTTGTAATGTCTCTTAAATGCATGCCCTTTCCTCCTCTGATGCTGCTATAACTCTGGTTTAAGCTTTCATCCTAGTGAGCCTGCTTACCTCATGTCTCTCCTTTCCAAATCATCCTTCATTCAGACCAAATGATTTGTCTAGCTTAGTTCTGATCACGTCAAACTTTTTCTTTTATTTCCCAATTTAATAAATTCTAGAACATTCCTATTGCTTCTAGTCTTCTTCCACCCCACTCTTCACAATATATTCTTCAACTTGATAATAATAGCCTTTTTGTTTGACCAATAAAACCCCAAAACATAACACTATTGCTTGGTTCTGGACATGTTCCCCCAGTCCTTAAATTCCCTTTCTTCTCATCTTTCCCTTCTGGCTTTAATGTGTTTCCTTAAGCTCAAATAAAATCCTGTCTTCTGTAAAAAGTTTTTGTTTGTTTGTTTGTTTGTTTGTTTGTTTTTTCCCACTTCTCATACTTTTAGAGCACTTTTCTCCGCTAATTGTTTCCTATTTCTTTTGCATGTAGCTTGTCAATATCTTTTTGACTGTATGTAAATAATCTGTTTGGGTATTGTTTCTTCCAGTAGATTTTAAATTCCTTAATCTTTTGCTTCTCTACATCCACAATATTTAGTGCAATGCCCGGTGGTTAGGAGGTATTTAATAAATGTTTATTAGTTGACAGATTGAGGATTTCCTTACCTTTATAAATATTCAAGAGTTCAGGTGGTAATACAATAAGTCTGCTAGTTTACTCCTTTAACTTTTGCAATTTTCTCTTTGGTTTGGTTTTCTTGGGGTCTCTGGGAGCAGCCTTCCTTTCAGTTAGGTAATCACAAGTACAGCCACGTGTTAAAGTCCAAATCCTTTATTATCCTTTTCAAAGTCCTATTTCCTTCACTTGGGGCTCAGCTAGTCTTCTTAGAAGCCTACCTCTCTCCTTGGTTCCAAGAACTTGATCTCCTGTCTTCTCTGCCCCTCTGAATAACTCCGAATCTACCTGGCTAAGGCTTCTAGTTTATATACTCTAAACTGAGTATAAACTAATTATTATATCACTATTATATCATTATTTGTTGTAACATTAAATCTATCATACTGTATCATGCTAAACTAGATGTTTACATTGTCTCCTCAATTCTGCTGAGTTAGCTCCTTGTTTCAGAATTCTGGCCCATTTCAAGCTTTAACCTGTAAATGTCATTTCAATTAAAATTTAAAAAGTCATAACCCCCATAGCCTGAACTCTTTGAAAATTGGTGAGTATAAATATGTCTCAGCTTTTCCATTTGTGTCATTTCTACTTTTTATGCAGTTTTACAACCTGATTACTTTTTCCCATAATTCTCTTGTGTTATTCTCTTTTATTTTCCCAGTCTTTCTTCTACCTATCTTATATGATTTTTAAGCTTCTTGAACTCTTTCGTTTGTTCTTCATGGGATTGAGATTATTTTCTATTAACCTTTGGGGCTTTGCCCGTAGGTGTTTTGATATTGTTGTTCTTTTCAATGTTTGTGTTTTGTTCTTCCATCACCATAATAATGTTTTATGTATGTAGTACTCTCTCTCTCTCTCTCTCTGTCCCTCTGTCTTCTGCTGCTTCCCTCCCTCCCTTTCTGCCTGTCTCTGTCTCTCCCTGTCTTTTTTTTTTTTTTCTTTTAAATGTAGACTGTTTTCTGAGTGAAAGGAGTACTATCTGTTTTTTTTTTTTTTTTTTTTTTTTTTTTTTTTTTTTTTTTTGGTGCCAGTAGCATTAGGCTCTGGCTGTTTACCTAGTACTTTTCTGATTATACCCCACACACATTGAGGTCCTCTCATGCCTGATACTGATTAAAGAGGTGGGGAAAGGGGTGGCTAGTGCTGCTGCAGGATGTAGGGTTCTGGTATCTTACCTCATGCTGAACTTGGGTCCTTGTGGTGTAGTCCAGCATATGCTGAAATCAAGTGTGATACTTAGTTTTTACCCAAGGCTATACTGAAGCAGAGGTATTGTGGCCTCTGGAAGATGCTCAAATTTCAGGATTGTGCAGAAGCTTGTGGACTCCTGGCTCCTGGAGGATGGGTTTTTGGCTATGATTAAACCAGCACACATGGTGATTCCCAGGGCTGGAGTCAGCAACCTTCCCTGGTTTTGCCAAGTCATACTGGACTGGTGTTGCACTCCATCATTCTAATACACAGAATTTCCTAATGATTTGCTGAGTTGCAGTTCTCTCTGGAGAGATGAGATGTTCTCCATCCTTACCCAAGTGTGAGAGATTCCTCCTGCTGATCTTCCAACTTTCCTAGGCTAAAAGATTATTTCACCCTGTCTCTTTGATAGTTCTCCTCCTCCAGGACCTCTATTGGGCTACTATTTTATGGTTTCCTGGAGGTGAACATAGGAGAATCACATCAGTTCTCTGCTTACTCATTCAGCCACTTTGGCTCCTGGAAGTGAAGTATTCTTTAAAACATTTAATAATCATTCATTAGGAAAAAAAAAAAAGAAAAAGAAAAAAGAAAAAAGAAAACAGATACATTAGTGAAGGAGATGAGATTGTTTTGATTTTAACAAAATTGAAAATATGTTTGAGTATTAGACATAAGGAATCTTTTCTAGATTCCTATCATTTTCATGAAAGACAAAACAAAAAAAAATGTACTTTGTATAGAATCAAAGGGTAAGTAGTAATTATATGTAAAAATCCTAGCCACAATATTTATAATTGATATATCAAAAGTATAACACATTTAAATATCACCCCTGTGCCAAAATCTTAGAAAAGCTGAATCCAGTAGCTATTGCATTCTCAAGTTTCATTTGTAAGCTGTGGTATTTTCTCAGTGCAGGCTTTTTTTATTTTTTTCCTTTCCCTTCCCTGTTCATTACAGCATGTTTAACAGATGACCTTAGAAAGCTTCCACAAAAGCAATTTCAGGGCTAAAGTTTCAATTGACCTCCAGAAATGCATTCACAAATGGAAGTCAAGTGGATTGCATAGTCTGTCACATAAGTAGGGAGATATACATGAAAATGATTTTTGGCAAATATGAAAAGTTCCAAAACTGTCTTTGAAACTGTATTGTGCACAAAAATTTAGCCATTTATGTTTTGTGTAATCCCAATGAGAGGAAAGTAGATAAAAAGAAGAAAAATTCAGTTTCCTAAAACTTATTTTATAGTGATATTTTGGGATCAGGAGAAGTTCTGTAAAAATATCTGTTAATCTATAAGGATTATGTTAAGAAGATTCTTTTCATTCTTTGAGGCTCTTGCAACTCTCAAAAAAGTTACTTTCACAAAGGAACTCATTAACTGAAATCCTCTGAAACCATTTGTATCTCCCTTTCCCCAACCCCAACAATACTCCTGCCCAGCATACTTCTAGTTCACAGCACATTACACAATAAGTTCAGCTCAATATCTCAGTGGATTTAATACCCAATCATCCTGAATCTTCGCTTTAGTGTTACAGATCATGGCCAATCTCCATATGCTCATCTTTCATTCTATGTCATATGCCATTACATAGTCTTACAGTAAGGATACATACAATGAATTGGAGTTCTCACTCTATTCTTTCCACATTTTTAAGTACCAATGAAGCTTTCAACCTATCATTATTTATCGCTCCTTCTTATTCTATGACTCACTCTGACTCCTTGTCTTTGAAATCTTCCCTGATTTCACTATGTGACTCCTGGAGATACAATTACAAAGTTAAGATAATACCTCCCCACAAGGAACTCATGTTTTGTTATGGGGAATCAAGATATATTGTTGATATGCATGTGGGATGGATGACAAGATCATGTTCCACACAAATATCACATATTGGGGGAATACTAGAAGAATCTGTGATTCTTTTTTCAGTGTGAAAAATTTATAGTACTCTATCCACTGCAATCCAAAAACAGATGGGTCTGTCCCAATACTGAAGATATTTGGTGGTAGACAGAGTACTGTTTTCAAGTCACTCAGTGATAACGTTTCCAAATATCTCTATGAGGAGAATATTCATAAAAAATGTAAAATATCGCACATATATATTGTACCTAGGATATACTATAAGATATTTAATATGTATGGGAATGCCTGCCATCTAGGGGATGGGGTGGAGGGAAGGAGGGGAAAAATTTGGAACAGAAGGGAGTATGAGGGATAATGTTGTAAAAAAATTACTTATGCATATGTACTGTCAAAAATGTTATAATTATAAAATTAATTTTAAAAATACCCACAAAAAAGAATGTAAAATATATTTATGCCTCCAATTCAGTTTTTTAAAGAATCAGAAAATTCAACAACTACAAAAACAAATACCTACTTTATCAATATTTGAATGGATTTGTAGATTCCTTATAAAAAGCCACTATTTGTCTAATATATTAAGATTTGCTTCCATTTTATTTGATTTCACAGCAACTCTAAGATTTTTTTTCTTCTTTATGGATAAGGAAACTAAGCCTGAATTACCTGCCCATGGTAAATTCAAAAATATTTATTTGGGAAAAAAAAAACAATAATTAGCTCACATCTTGTCTAATCTTAAATCCAAGGTTTATTGTTTCCCACCCCCCCCCTTATACAATAATACCTGTAATAATAAGGGTATACTCTTCTAAAAGTGAAGATCACAATGTATTCATTTCTTATGTTGTAACATTTTTGAATGTTAAATCAACCAGAGGAGATTAAATGTTTTCTCTAGTCTAGTGAGACCCATTAATTTATCATTTTGGGATTCCAAAGTACTACTCTGAATGTTAATCTATTAAAACTGGCTTTTGCTATATCCTCACTGTTTATATGCTGTGGCTTTTGATTGTCCCTTATGGGCCACTGAAAGATTTTATTCTTGAGAAATTCTGATGTTCCATTCTAACAGTCATAAAACATGTCCAGAAAATTATTGATGTTAAAAAATTGATCAGACTTAAAGAGTTTGGAGAAACAGTATTTAGGATTCTATTCTTCAGGGAAAGTCAGTATAAGAGGAATGGGAAAATCTTAAGAATTATTTTTTTATTGATTTTATAATTATAATTTTTTGGCAGTATATATGCATGGGTAATTTTTTTACAGCATTATACCTTGTGAAAATTAAATTCTTAAGATATAAGAGAAGCAATTATGATGAGGAAAAATAAAATCAAGAATTGTCTGAAGATACCAGAAAGAGTGCTTCAGCATTTTCAAATATTATATGCAGAAAAGGAAAGCAAGGATAGGAAACAAACTATGGTTATGGTACAGTGCCACAAAAATCGCACAAACAAAAAGCATCGAAGCTCAGGATGTGCTGAAGCTGATAATCAAAGAAGGGATGAGTGTGGCTTGAGGTAGATAGAAACAATGATAACCTATAAATAACAGAGACATGATCATTTCTCATTTTTCTTCCTTTTCCTCTCCCAAGGAGAATGACCTTTAGGAGTGAAAGAACAGAAGAGAAATAAATGACTGAAAATTGATATCCAAATATAAGGAAGGAGATAGTGAGTACCTAGTTGCCCTTGATTTCAAGAAGTCAAAAAGAAAATTATATTCTTATGTACTTAAAGAACTAAACCAAAAGGTCTTAACTTGGGATCTATTCATCCCAAAGGAGTACATCAATAAATTTCATGTGATCTATAAATTTACATAGAAAAAAAAAAAAAGATTCCACCTGTATTTTCACTAACTTCTAACTGAATTTTTTTTTCCTTAGAAAGCTAAGTAGTACAATGAATAAAACACTAGACCTGGAATTTGGAACATTTGAAGTTAGGTTTGGTTCAGATTAATATTTGTTTGATTCTGGACAAAAGTCATAGCCTAAGAGTAATACTAGTAGTAAAGCATTCTGAGATTGACAAATAGGTTCATAATGTAAAAATAGTTGCAGATTGGGGCAGCGAGGTGGCCCAGTGGATAGAGTACCAGTTCTGAAGTCTGGAGGACCTGAGTTTTAATCTGACCTCAGATACTTAACACTTCCTAGCTTGTGATCCTGGTCAAGTCACTTAACTTCAATTGCCTGAGCTAAAAATATAAAATAAAATAGTTGTAAATTTGAGGATTAGAAGATTAGAAGATGCATTTACCGAGCTACTGTCAGAAATATTTAATAAATCATAGAAAACAGAAGAGGTACCACAAACCTGGAGAACAGCAAATATCCTTACATTTAAAAGAGGAAAATTAATTAGATCCTAAAAGTTACACAGTAAGCTCATCTCAGGCCTCGCAGACCACTCTTTCCTTTCTGGGAATCTGCTCAGGGGACTTTCTGAGGCTGGTTCAGATCAAGGACAGAGACAGAAAGCAAAGAATTTAAAGCAATAGTTTTATTATATAAAGATGTACAATCCATTTAAAGTTGTGCTTATTGGAGTGTGGATGTGGGGCTCGTTTCCCAATGACAGTGACAGAGAAAGGCAGAAAGAGACAGAGATCTGAAAAAGCCAGAGATGAATCCAGAAAGATAGAGACAGAGAGGCAGAGACATTGAGAGAGACAAAAAAAATAAAATAGAGGCAGAGAAATAAACATTAGAAGCACGTGAAGAAAGAGAGGGAATGAAACAGAGACAAATATAGACAAAGGCAGAGGGAGTCAGAAACAAAAACAGAGACAGAAAGATAGAGTGCAGGAGGTAGCCTCTACCTAGTACTTTCCAGCTTGGCTTCATTGCAGCCATGAGTATGAAACTCCAATCCAAACTCCTTTTTCTCTATTTCTTTCTCTTCCTCTAACCACCCCTGTCTGTCACCCTTTCTCTGTATCTTTATATGATTCCATATGTGTCTCTAGCTTTCTATTTCTGTCTCTGTCTCTATCTGTCTCTGTCTGCCTCCTCTGTCTCTCTTTCTTGTTTCTGTATGTGTGTTTCTTTCTCTGTTTCTATATCTCTTTATGCTTATTTCTCTGTCTCTGTCTCTTTGTCTCTGAATATGTTGTATATTTATTTTTCTGTCTCTATTATTTCTATCTCTGATTCTCTTTCCCTTTCTTCTCTATCTTTATGTCTCTGTCTCTCTGGCTCTACCTCTGACTCTTTTTTATATCTCTGCCTCTTTCTGCTTTTTTCTCTGTCATCCTCTCTCTGTTTATATGCTGGTCTCTGCATTGCTTCATCTCTTCTCTTCTCCCTGCCTCTGTTTCCTTTCATCTATCTCTGTGTTTCTGTCTTAATCTGCCTCTTTTTATTGTTCTGCTTCCTGTCTCTATTTGTCCATGTATTTAGCATTGTCTCTTTCTTTCTAGCTATACCTCTCTCTGTATTTGACTCTATCTCTGTCTCTGTCTCTCTGTGTGTCTGTTGTTTCTCTGTCTCTCCTTCCTTTCTTCCAAATTTCTTTTTTTTCTCTTTCTCTTTTACAAATGCAGAAAATTGAGGTGAAATAAAATATAAGCATGTGTATGTATTTATGTATATATATGCATATATATGTATATTATAATAAAAATGGAACAAATGTATAGTAATAATTTATCAGAGAAAATTGTATTATAAATAATGAACATGATTTCATAAAGAATGACATGTCAGACTAACCATATTCCTTTAAAAATGTGATTATTCAGTAGATATATCAAGATAATTCTGTAAATGGAATTGGTCTAAATTTTACCAAAGAGCTGAATACAATAACTCATCATGACCTCTTGGATTATTATGATAGAAGAATTATATGGATTCAAAATTGGTTGACTAACTGGAGTCATAATAGGCATTAATAGTTCAATACCAGCTATTTAAACCTTTTTTTAAAAGCTCATTATTACCATAACTAAAGCATTAAAATAACTAACATGTTTATTAGTGCTGCAATATCACTCTATAAAAGTAAACTAGTGATTTGTAGTTTGATCTTTTGCAGTTCACTACTAATCATTTATTCAATTATAGGTATTGATGGTTTACTATTTAAAATTGTAAATAAGAAAAGTACAAGTAACAACTAACACACATTTGATGACAAAGACAGGGTTCAAAAAGACCTTGACAAGCTAGAGCATAAAGCTAAATCTGATTTAAAAAAAAAAACAACAGTTAATAGGTATACATCTAAAATGTTTTTTTTTTGGTTTAAAAAAATTATGATCTTAAGTACAAGATAGTGGAGTTATGGATAGAACATTTCTCTGATGAAGGATATGGGGGTTTGAATGGTCTATAAGCATAATAGGAGTTAGCAAATCAGCACAGCACACAAACCTGATACTTACTTAGGTTGCAGTAAGAGAAACATAGTTCCTAGGAATTGGAGGTGATAGTTACATTCTAGTCTGCTGTGGAGATACTATTGTATCTACTATTGTTCATTGTATTTAGTTCTGAGCGCTACCATTTAAGACTGACAATGATTATAACAAGGCAAGTAGGATAGCCACATGATCATTTTGGAAAAGTCTCAGTTGAAGGACCTGGATGTATTGGCTTTTAGGGGAGACTTAAAATAGATATGATGGCTATCTCCCACTAGGAAAAAGAATAATTGTTTTAATGGGAACTTTTCTAGATATGAACTACATATTTCTTCACAGTCACAAAAATGAGGAAGATATCAGTTTTAAACGAAAGTAAAATGTTTTGATAGGAAACATCTTATATATTGCCCCATGTAACTAAAAGTACTATCAGTTCAGTGACTTTATGCATCATTAGATGTAATAAGGCTTTTACTGTGATATCACACCAAGAACATTCTAGTTGGTTCCAGAGTGCTTGATATGTTCATTAAGAGCTGTTCAACTAAACAACAATACTTAGTTTGACAAAGTAAAAATACTTTGAATGATAGATTTTCTTTTTTAAAAATTTTATTTATTTATAATTTTTTTCACAGTATATATGCATGAGTAATTTTTTAAATAACATTATCCCTTGTATTCATTTTTCCAAATTATCCCCTCCCTCCCTCTACTCCCTCGCCTTGATGACAGGCAATCCCATACATTTTACATATGTTACAATATAACCTAGATACAATATAAGTGTGTAAATACCATTTTCTTGTTGCACATTAAGTATTAGATTCCGAAGGTATAAGTAACCTGGGTAGATAGACAGTAGTGCCAACAATTTACATTCACTTTCCAGTGTTCCTTCTCTGGGTGTAGTTGTTTCTGTCCATCATTGATCAACTGGGAGTGAGTTGGATCTTCTTTATGTTGAAGATATCCACATCCATCAGAATACATCTTCATACAACATTGAAGTGTACAGCGATCTTCTGGTTCTATTCATTTCACTCAGCATCAGTTGATGTAAGTCTCTCCAAGCCTCTCTGTATTCCTCCGGCTGGTCATTTCTTACAGAGCAATAACTGAATGATAGATTTTCAATGTGAACCATATAAAAAAAAATAAAATAAAAGCAAAATAGAAAGGAAAAATGGATGAAATAAAATGAAATGTCTTACATATTGTGGGAAAATGCTACATTTCATAACGGATAAAGTAGCAATTATCTTTAAAGAGCTGAGTCAGAGGGAAAGAGCACTTTTATTTGCAAAGATTCTAGTGAGAAATAATTTTAACATGCTTGCTAGAATATTACCTGGAATACAAATATACAGTACTGTTGAGTCCATGCCAGAAACAGGGAATATAGGCCAGTATTTAGCTATTCCTATAGAATTGCCATTAAGAAATGAAAAAAAAAAGTTACACTTTCAGGATACTGAAAAAAAATAACTTTGAAAAGTACAATTTAAAAAATATATTCTTATTCAACCCTAAGGTAGGAAAAACTACCATTAAAAAAAAAAAAAAACAACAACAGCAGTGTTATTGGTTCAACTGCAACATAATTCAATATTGGGGGCACCATGATATCATGAAAAGAATGCTGAATTTGGAACCAAGAAGCCCATGGTCAAATCCCAACTCTAGCACTTACTAGCTTATTCAAGATTGTTTCATTACCCATTGGATAATAGTAAACTTTAATTCTTTGGACAATTCCATATTTAGAAGAGTCATAGAAGATCATATGACCACAAAACTTAGGTTTATAGCCAAATATTCAAAACTCTAATTGATGCAGTGGATAGTGCTAGATTTGGAGTCACAAAGACTTAGACTCAAAACCAGCTTTGGATGATTACCAGCTGTGTGACTTTGAGCAAGACAGTCAACTTTTGGTCACCTCAGTTTTTTATTTTGTAAAATGAAGATAATAAGAGTACCTTGCTCCTAAGGTTGTGGTGTGGATAGAATGAGATAGTATTTATTTCTTATTTCAAAAACCTTAAAATACTATTTCATTATTTTGGATATTATTGCATTTTTCAATCAATATTAAAAGGTATTATTATAGGTGCTCCAGTGTGTGAAATTTCCATTGACTCCACCAGATTATATAATGTTTTCTGTGGAAACTTCCAGTTTTAAAGTTCACTAAGATCAATTTTGATTCTGTGTCATACAAACTATGCATATTTAAATAGATGCATTTTCTCCACATCAAATCTGATTTAATCATAGACCTAGCCTAGAACTGATAGTACATTTGTAAGGCCCTTTAAATGGGCGGCACCACAGCACAACAGGAGATTGAGTGGCCCGGAAATAATCTCTGTGGATATTAGGACTTCCCTGTAGGTGGGATCTTGGCCACATTGAGATAGCTTCATAATGCGTGACTCTCTCCCTGATTGGCTATGTGTGACCTCACAGGCCTTTTATAAGCCCAATGCAGACAGCAGTCACTCTCTTTAACCTGGTGCTCTTTAACCTGGCTCCCTGACCTGGGGTAGCTGAGCCAAGTGGATGGATAACCAGAGAGGTAAGGAGTTTGGTAGTGAACATGTGCATCTTCTGACCAGGTGTTCACTAGGGAACTAACAAGTCAGGCAATAAGTCAGGGCATTATGTGAGTAGGTATAATAAAGCCTTTTAAGATTACATATGGCTGTTCTTGAGTGTGCTACCAGTTATTAAACTATAGATTCAAGAGATCATGGCCAGAGACCTTTGAAGGCCTCAGAGGAGGTGAGCCGGGTAGAGTTGACACTGCAAAGGTCAGTGGTCAAAGGGCAGACTAGTAAATGTAATTGCCATGAGGGCATGTTACACACGTTATTTTATTTTCATTTATTGAACTACATTTTAGAAAGGACACTGACACAGTGGCATGTATTCAAAGAAGGATGAACAGAATGAGAGAACTAAAAATCTCATAATATGAAGAGTTTATTCCAAAGAAGTAAAGACTTTGAGGGACGTGATAGCCATCTTCAAAACAATCTGAAGGCCTTTCACATGGAAGAGAGATTAGACTTCACAGAATTTCAAAGCTGGAGGAGAAAAGGTCAAACTATAGCTAATGTATTGAAGTTGAAAGGAGCAGTTTATGTGCTATTCAAAAGGAAGAACTTTCTAAGACTAAGACCTGTTCAAAATCAGATTGGGCTGCCTTTTCTTCAATGCAATAAGTAATTATCACATGTATACTCTGTGTCAAGCATGGTGCAAGGTGCAAGTATACAAAAATGGAAAGAAAATAGTCTCAGATCTCAAGGCAATTATTCTACCAACACTCACAACATGTATGCTAATAAATAAACAAGTGCAAAATGATTTACAAAATTATGTAAATAATTTTAAAAGGATAAAATTATGTTGGGAAGGTGTGAGGTGGTATCTGTTCTGTTTAAAAACCAATTAGGGATTCTAATAAGCTCCAATGCTGTACTACATCTAAGTTACTATATCTTATCAAGGGGAGTGCTATTTAGATATATGTTGGACCCTAAAGATGCTATGGTCTTATCATTCTTTAATGTTCTATAAGTTCTCATGTGAAAGGGTACTATAAAATTCTTGTGAAGTTATTTCTCCCCAAAACTCTTGAAAATATTTTCATTTCATGTTCATCATTTTATTTTGGAAAACATGAAAAGACTTTGTGGCATGTACTTTCTCCGCTCTGCATTCCAACATTAAAGCATTAATTCAGTTGCTGTTAATAAAGATATTCAAGTACTTTCTGCTCCTTGCTGAACTTATTTCATATGCATTAATGTACTTCAGCAACTCTCAGAAAGGGAAATTGCATTTTTAAATAGACCCAGAAATGGAAAAAAAAATAACTAAAGGTGCTTAGGTATTCATCTAAAGTGTTATTCCTTGAGTGAGATCCTTATCTTTAGTTGATTTCCAAACAGAGACCTACTAAAGGAAGGCTACCTCCAGGTTAGACTTCAGAACATGCCTTTGCATTTAAAAGTAAGCTTAAAAAAGAAGACAATTAGCTCTTCATTTTCTTTAGAAGTAATTCTATTAAAAGTGAATTTTCCACTAAACAACTGAATAAAAAAGTCAAAAGTAGCAAGATTTTGGTGTTGATCATATATAGTGACAGTAAAATACAAGCATTCAGAGACCACCCACACCAACCTATTGAATTGAAATAAAAATACTAAGAAAATCTAAAGAAGTATGCATTTCAATGCTATTTATATAAATATTTAATGCATACTAAAATATATTAATTATTATGAGATTCTATTTACTTGGTACAGATCTATAGCAAAGAACTTTGAACATCCCTCTCTGAAGTTAGAGCAAAGATATTAAATCATTCACTGCTAATTGTTGAAAATGTTGATGAGTATAGCAGAGTGTGTTAGATTTATATAAAAAATACTAGCACTATAATATTCCTGATTCCTGAAACATAAAATATGATTTTATCTGTTTTCTTCTCTTCTTTCTTGTGCTCTCATTTAAAACCACTTTCTTGTTTTGTTTTGTTTTGTTTTTTTTTGGTTTTGTTTTGTTTTGTTTTGTTTTTCTTATCAGAATTACTGATTTTTTAAAACTGTATATAAAACTTCTTGATACATAAAAGAAAAAGTTAATCTCCTACCTTGATTGTTTCTGACTTCTGGTTTGTAACATAAACTGTTTGAAATATTTTTATCGTCCATAGTTACAATGAAATTTGCTAAGACTCTGCACTACCTGACTATTTCCAGGTAGCTGTGTTGTTTGAGATTGACAACTATTTAAATTCTGCATAATTCTCTATCAATGCCATGTCTTTGAATGAGCACAAATTTGATAACAATAAGTATTAAATTAAAACTGAGTAGGTATGTAAATAAAGAAAATGAAGTTCGTAATAAACACCTACAAATTGTTGCCAACCCCCATACCTCCAGGTGTTTGATTATTAGGATACCCTTTAATCATTTTGTTTTCCTGCCATAACAGGACAACCTTAGTGGTAGAGCTTGGGATCCGTGGATATCTTCCATCTTATTCCAATTTTCTTTTCTTTGTAGTGAGAGGAAACAGGCTAGACTATCACTAACATCTAAGCTTGAGAATCATTACCATTACTTTGTTCCCTACAGCTTCCAAGTCTTTTACTTCAATCTATATACACACCCTGGTTTCTGATTAATCAGTTCTGCTTATATTCAGGCTAGTCTCAGTGAGGAGAGGAACCCTCAATGTTTCCTTTAGTTTCAATGTGTTTTGGGGGGGATTTGTTTTTTAATTCTTACAAGAAAGTTACTTTTTCAAACTCTGATGCTTTAGAAAGTTACTTTTTTCACTTGATAATATATCATGACAATCTTTTTGATATGTTGGGAAACACAACTTTAGTTCTTATTCTAACATAACTTGTGATATTATAATTCAATCAGTAAACATCCATTAAGTTCCTTTTTTGTGAAAAATTTAGAGCTGGAAGAGACCTTAGAGATAATTACTTAATCTCACTTCCCCAATTTCCAGTTAAAACTAGGTAAGGAGAAGAGATAGGACCTTATTGATGAAATCATCTACAGTTAATTCAATTAACATTATGACTTTGTTGAAAATAAATATGTTTATCAAAACATTAGGGCTATTAATATTAAACATCTTTGTAAGAAGCAGTATGGAATAGAAAAAAGAGCACCGTTTTTTGGCCAAAAAGAAGACATGAATTCCAAACTGAACTTAGATAATAGATACCTGTAAATCATTACCTTATACAAATCATTTAACTGCTTAACTTTAGTTGTCTCATTTGCAGAATGAGAGAAACATTATAAACATTAAAACAAAATACAAATGCACACACACATATACATACATATATATATATATATATGTACATATAATTAATTTAGAGGATTGTTGTTAAGATCATATGAGTGACTATATACTCAGGTACTCTGCAAAATCCTTTTTAAAGTACATAAATGTTAATTCTTAGTATCGAATCCATATAATCTTTTATAATTCTATCTGATATGATTTATCAGACTGACAAAAGTTGGATTTAGGATCTGAAGACTTACCCAAGAAATCTGATATCCTATAGGGATCAAACCATCAAGAAATTTCTCACATCACTGAAGTTTAAAATTCAGAATATTCTTTCATTTATTACTTGTACAATTTTTAATGTCTATAGATATATACTTATCACTATTAATCTATATTTTTAGGAGTGGAAATAAGAATCACAATTAATAACCTAGAAATATTTCAACTCCATAAGGATCTATATTAGAAAGTAAGGAGAAATAAAATATAACTAAGTATGAAAAATGGGTAGATTTATTCACTGTTTTAACAACTATTTGTTGTTCTTGGTTAAGAAACATTTAGAATCTTATTTAAATTTAGATTTCTCATCATTTATTTTTGTTTATCAGACCCTAGTTTATGGGTATGGTTCTCCCAAGCATTCCTATTTTCTGTTTAGGAAAAATTCTTCAGAACATCCAATCACTCAGTAAGCATTGATTAACCTCCTAATATGTGAAAAGCACTGGTAGAGTCATCAAAGATATAAAACCAAGAGGAGTCCTTTTATTTAAAGTGTTTTCATAATGCTGGGGTGAAAGAAGATTTCACTTCTGGGTCCTTGAAGAGTGTAGGTGGCAGGAAAAACCAGATATAGCATAAATTGAAGAAGGGCAGATTTCCACTGCTATTCATATTTGAACAACAACAGCAGCAGCAGTAGCAGTAATTAAAACAAACAAACAAACAAACTTGAGAATATAAAACAAAACACGGGATTCTTTTCTCCTTCCTGTGATTTATAAAAAGAAAAGCAAGTATAGACACACTGTATATCGTCTAACCCATCAGTATTCTCTCGTAGATTCTCATCCATAGATAGAATAAGAAGAATAAAATGAGAACAAAGAGATAACTGGCAAAAAGAAAAGAAGCCCATGCATTCACTTCCATATGAACTATCCAACATATCAATTACTCCCAAAGGCCCAATTTCTATATGCTTTAGCTGCTAAAGTTTAGCAGTTCATTGGTATGGCATTTCTTTTTCACTAGAGTGACACAATACAATAGCTTCTTCTCCTGTTGAATTGTGTGCTATGTCCTCCTTTAAATTTTGGCAGCAGGCATTTTTTTCTTTTCAGTTTCTGCCATTTAGAGTAGCTCCTTAGAGTTTATGTCTCATTGTCAATCATGTATTTGCAATTCCTCCCACAATATACTTGGTTTTCATTGCAGAAAATATTCCTTCCTCACTCAAATGTAATTTGGCTCTTCCTTTTAATTTTCTTCCTTTATTCTTCTGGTGATATTATTTGACACTTTATAATCACATCCCAGTTTCTGTTGATAGAAAATAGAATATGAAAACCAAGAGTACATTATTCTGAAGTGACCACACCATGTGGGGTACACTAGTTATTAACATGTAGCCATTGAAATATGTATGCAACATGTTTGTTCACGACCCTCAAAAACCGTATTTCCTTCTTAATTTGGGTTGAGTGGTTTGTATTGTATTTGTAGCAGAATGGAGTTTGCATCTGGCATTGCCTATCCATAATCATCCATTCATTCTGAGTAAAAGCAATCTTTCGTTCCTGACCCAAAATTTAGTATTTGGAATTGGTCCAAGAGTGAAAATGAAGCTGGTGGAATTACAGACTATAAGCTTAAGCTTAGAAAAAGGTTCATCTTATTCACTGCCATAGCCTAGGTCTCCCTAGTCAAATATGAATTGTTGTATATAGTATTTTACATGCATTACCTCATGTAAGACTTCCAATTCAGTGAATTAAGCAGGGCAAGCAGAAGCCACTTTATAGATGAGGAAAATTAAGTTTTGAAAGGGAAGTGGCTTACTCCAGTTCACAGACTTACAGAATTTAAATAGACCTAAGAAGCCATTTAGCCTGATGAATATCCAAAAAAAGAATTTTCATTAGCAAATGACCATCTAGGTTCTGCTTGAAGACCTCTCAGGAAGGGGAAAATCTACACTTTACAAAGACAGTTGATTACAACTTTGAATGGTTTTGTTAGCATTCCCAACCCCCCTTTCCTGAAATCAAACCTAAAGTTTATCTCTTTTCAACTTCTTCTCATTACACCTGCTATTCCCTCCAGAGCCAAACAGAGCAAATATAATCCCTCTTCCACATGACAGCCTTTCTAATATTTGAACATAGCAGTCATGCTCCACCCACCTCCACCTCCAGATACTATATGTCTTGTAATGATACCTGACTTTTATGTGCAACTTTAAAGTTTGCAAAGCAGTTTGTAAAGAACATCCCATTTAAGCCTTACCTAGTGAGGTGGCTACTACACATAATAGTATCATCTTTAATTGCAGAAGGTCAGAGGGATCAAAAAGCTTTTCACCGGCTTACATAGCTAGTAAGTGTCAGGAACTGGATCTGAAGCTTCTTTCCCTTAACAGAAGCTTAACATTCTCGCCATTATAACAGTAAATAAAGCATAGAGTTTATCTATCACAACTAGTATCCACTGCATCTATGCAAACTTCTGTATAATAATGCCAAAAATCCTTGAAATTCATATCCTTCAGAAAGACAGTTTCACTGTATATACATCACTTTTATAATACTTACTAGAAACTCTTAACTGTGTTTATTTAGAATATCCCATTGGAAAATAAGTATAAAATCAGTAGCATCAAGTTCATTCTTTCCTTTAATATTTTATTCCTGTAGCTAATGAATTTTTGTAGTAGATCGCAAGTCCCAGTTTTGTTTTCCTTAAATGACTTTTAAAAACCATCCTATATGCTATCAGCAGGTGCCTTCCCCTAAAACATTTTAGGCACAAACCAGCATATCCTTTGATCCAGCAGTGTTTGTATTGGGCTTGTATCCCAAAAAAATCAAAAAGGAGGAAAACATTCCCACATGAGCAAAACTTTGTTTGTGGAAGCCCTCTTTGTAATGGCCAGAAACTGGAAACTGAGTGGATGCCCATCAATTGGAAAATGGCTGAATAAATTATAGTATATGAATGTTAGGAAATATAATAATGTTCTATAAGAAATTATCAACAGGATGATTTCAGAGAGGCCCTGAGAGACTTACAATAAGCTGATGCTAAGCGAAGTGCTTACAACCAGGAGAACATTGTCCATAGCAACGACAAGATTAGGTGATGATCACTTGTGATGGACATGGCTCTTTTTAACAGCAGGTGATTCAGGCCAGTTCCAATGATCTTATGATGAAGAGAGCCATCTACACCCAGAGATAGGACTATATTGACTGAGTGTGGAACACAACATAGTGTTTTTTTACTCTTTTGCTGTTGTTTGCTTGCATTTTGTTTTCTTTCCAATGTTTTTTTTTTTCCTTTTTGATCTGATTTTTCTTGTGCAGCAAGATAATTGTGGAAATGTGTATAGAAGAATTATACATATTTAATATTTAATATATTGCATTAGTTGCCATCTAGGTTAGGGGATTGAGTGGAAGGGAGGGAAATTTTGGAACACAAGGTTTTGCAAGGGTCAGTGTTGAAAATTACCCATGCAAATGTTTTGAAAATAGTTTTAATTTAAAAAAAATAAGCCATAAGCCAAAGGTAGATTTTAGGAAGAATATAAGTAGATTAGTTATGGAAAGAGTCTCAGTCAAAGAATCAGAAGAAAAAAGAGATCACAGGCAAAAGGCAGGTCACACACCAGGCAAAGCATAATCCTGAACAATAAAGACTTGGATTCACATTTTAACTTAGATATTTATTTACTATCTGTATGTATGTGATTCTAGTCATATTACATCTTCTCCTCATTTCCAAATTTGATAAAGAGATAGAAATAATGACAATGATCTAGATACAAATGAAAACTCTTTCCACCTTTGTGAATTTGGCCAAATCATCACTGGGCCACTGGATCTTTATCTGTGAATTGAGGGGATAGGATTTGATGAAACTATTGCTACTTCTGTTACTTCTACTACTACTACTTCTCCTTTCTCCACCTACACTATGACTATCACTAGAATTTTTATAACTCTTCTATCTCCTATTCTTCCTCCTCCTTTTCCTCCTCCTCCTGCTCCTCCTCTTCCTTCTACTACTATTACTACTACTACTATTTCCACAGACATTTACATAGCACTTAAAGGTTCAAACATTTCGAGAAAATCTTATTTTATTATATCTTCACAAAAATCCTGTGAGACAGGTAGATTTATTCTCCCGATTTCATAGCTGATGAAAAAAAAAAGTAGAGCTAAATGACTTGTCCCTGGTCACATATCTACTCCCTGAATTCAGATTTAAAAATAGCTCTTTCTATTTTTCTAGTCCAGATGTACTTTTTATTATATTCTAACCTTGCCCCTAAGGCCTGTCCAGATCAAAATCTATGATCCCATAACCTCCAGCATAGATTTTGTTCAGTGTTCCAAGATCCATAAAGAAGTGATCCACAAACACAGGAGTTAAATACAGCTTGCAACTTTGACTTGAGATAACATAAAAATTCAAGACACCTGTATCCTGGTTTTCCTGGAAGATCTATCACTGTAGACACCTCCTGTGACTTTCTACCATATGCTGAATAGAATGAAACTGAAGCAGGGAAGCATTAGATTCCTTCCTCTAAAATTCTAGAGATAGAGTATACACTTCATTTTGCCACTAAATCTTAAGCTAATTTCTGCTTACTTTATTTTCTATTAACATGTATTTTCTCCATGGCTATATAATTTTCTATCATTTTTTTTTTGTTCTTCCAGTGCCATTTGTTAAACAATGCTTTTGTTGATCTTTCTCCCCTCTTTCATTCCTGCTCTTGTGTTCCCTCTCTGGCTCTCAGCATCTCAGGGTCAAACATAAATTAGATGTCCAATAAACCCTTCTTAAAAGAACTGAAATTGATCCTCATTACATGTATATTTTGAAGGACTTTAAAGGAGTTTTAAATGATCCAGATTTTAATAATGTTAGAGTTTTACATACTAACTTCAACAACAATACTATATGATGATCAATTCTGATTGTGGCCATTTTCAACAATGAGATGAACCAAATCAATTCCAACAGAGCAGTAATGAATTGAACCAGCTACACCCAGCAAAAGAACTCTGGGAGATGACTATGAACCACTATATAGAATTCCCAATCCCTCTAGTTTTGTCTGCCTGCATTTTTTTATTTCCTTCACAGGCTAATTGTGCACTATTTCAAAGTCTGATTCTTTTTGTACAGCAAAACAACTGTTTGGACATGTATACATAAATTGTATTTAATTTATACTTTAACATACTTAACATGTATTGGTCAAGCTGCCATCTGGGGGAGGGGAGAAGGGGAAAAATTAGAACAAAAGGCTTGGCAATTATCAATGTTGTAAAATTACATATGCATATATCTGGTAAATAAAAACTATTAAAATAAAAAAAATTTACATACAAACAACATTTGGCAAAAGTTCATTCATAATATTAATTTATACACACACACACACACACACACACACACACACACACACACACACAATTACCAGCGTTCCTGAAATGATTTCTAATTTTTTTTTCCTTTCATATCTTCAACTTGATGCTTTACTTTACATCAAGTGATTTTATTTGACTGTATTTTTAATTTGTATCTTAAGCTTGACTGATTTGGAAGCAATGTAGAGTCTATTTTGAAGGAATTTAAGAAGTGTGGTTGAGCTAGGATTTAATTATTTTAGTAAAATCTCCAATAAAAATTACAAAAACCTTATTTTAAATGGACTTTTAAAAATGAATAAAATTTTAAAAATAAGTATAGTATTGAAAATAATTTGCATTTCATTCAATATGTAACATTAAGTAACTTATCTTTTATAGATATATTTTATAAAATTAATATGAAGAGCCAAATAGTAATAATTTATATTACATGATTCTTGTGCAAAACACTATATATATATATATATATATATGTAATAAATATGTTTGTATGTATGTAATAAATATATTTGTATGTTTTCATACATACACATGTGTGTATATGCATAGTTATATGAAATCAATTTCACTTGGCCAAATAGAATAATAGATAGAAATTATATGTAGGTATAGATTATAGATATAAATGTAAATTTTTCATTTGATTAATACAATAGTCAGATTATGTTGCGATTATTGTGCCCCCATTTTACAGATAAGAAAATGAGATCAGAGGGGGGCGGAGCCAAGATAGTGGAGAAGATACACACAATTTTGTGAGCTCCCTTCTTCCCTCAATACCAATTAGTTAAATCAGCCTCAAAAATAATGCTGGACTGATAGAAACCACAAGGACTAGAAGCACGACTTACCAGCAGAAGAGCATCTGGAGTTTCAACAGAAAAGGTCGGTTCCCAGGGAAGGAAAAAAAAGAGGCCAGCACAGACGGTTGGGTGCTAGCACATTGCACTGATCACACTGGGGAGAACTCTGGGATCAGAAAAGCCACTGAGATAGAGGAATCTGGCACAGGCTGATATTTCTTCTCTGCTTATAAAACAGCAGTTCAGAAGAGAAATCAAGCCACTTTAAAATATAAAGCCAGATACTAGAACCACCCCAATCTGGAAGTGACCTAACAGATCTCCAAACAGTGGTGAAGCCTCCATCTGCGGTCCAGGACTTCACCTGGGGCTAGTTAAGAGCTTGAAAAGCAGGGAAGCAGCCCAAAACAACACATAGTGCCTGCCTCAGCTGAAGGCTGTGGAACTCAGCCTCAGAAGTCCCAGAGAAGCGGAACCTTTGAAATAGGGAACGCAGTTTCTGGGCAGACAATTCCAGTTTGAGGGCAAATTTAAAAGGAGAAATCAATAATATTGAAAGTAAAAAAAAAAAAAAAAAACTATTGAATTAATAAATAAAACCAAGAGTTGGTTTTATGAAAAAGCCAATAAAATAGATAAAAATTTGGTAAATCTGATCAGAAAAAAGAAAGAGGAAAATCAAATTGTTAGTCTTACAAAAGAAAAGGAGGATCTTTCTACCAATGAAGAGGAAATTAGAGAAATAATAAGGAGTTACTTTGCTAAACTTTATGCCAATAAATTTGATAACTTAAATGAAATGGATGACTTTCTCCAAAAATATAGACTTCCTAAATTAACAGAGTAGGACACAAATTGCTTAAATAGTCCCATTTCAGAAAAAGAAATAGAACAAGCTATTAATCAACTCCCCAGGAAAAAATCCCCAAGAATAGATGGATTTACATGTGAATTCTACCAAACATTTAAAGAACAATTAGCCCCAATGTTATATAAACTATTTGAAAATATAGGTGATGACACCTTTTATGACACAGATATGGCACTGATACCTAAACCAGGTTGATCAAAAATTGAGAAAGAAAATTGTAGACCAATTTCCTTAATGAATATTGATGCTAAAATCTTAAATAAGATATTAGCAAAAAGACTTCAGAAAATCATCCCCAGGATAATACACTATGATCAAGTAGGATTTATACCAGGAATGCAGGGCTGGTTTAATATTAAGAAAACTATTAGTATAATTGACCATATTAATAATCAAATTAATAAAAACCATATGATCATCTCAATAGATGCAGAAAAAGCATTTGACAAAATCCAACATCCATTCCTACTAAAAACTCTTGAGAGTATAGGAATAAATGGACTATTCCTTAGAATAATCAAGAGCATATATTTAAGACCGTCAGTAAGCATAATATGCAATAGAAATAACCTGCAACCTTTCCCAGTAAGATCAGGAGTGAAACAAGGTTGCCCACTATCACCATTACTATTCAATATAGTACTAGAAACGCTAGCCTCGGCAATAAGAGCCGAGAAAGAGATTCAAAGAATTAGAGTAGGAAATGAGGAAATCAAACGATCTCTCTTTGAAGACGACATGATTAGATTATAGAACCCCAAAGACTCTGCTAAAAAGCTATTAGAAATAATTCAGAATTTTAGCAAAGTGGCAGGATACAAAATAAATCCACATAAATCCTCGGCATTTTTATAAATCACCAACAAAATGCAACAACAAGAGATACAAAGAGAAATTCCATTCCAAACAAATGTTGAGAGTATAAAGTATTTGGGAATCCATCTACCAACGAATAATCAGGAATTATATGAGAAAAATTATAAAACACTTGCCACAAAATAAAGTCACATTTAAATAATTGGAAAGACATTCGGTGCTCTTGGATAGGCCGAGCAAATATAATAAAGATGACAACACTCCCCAAACTAATCCATTTATTTAGTGCTATACTAATCAGACTCCCAAGAAACTATTTTAATGACATAGAAAAAATAACAACAAAATTCATATGGAAAAATAAAAGGTCGAGAATGCAAGGGAACTAATGAAAAAAAAGTCAGATGAAGGTGGTCTAAGTGTCCCTGATCTAAAGCTATATTATATAGCAGCAATCCCCAAAACCTTTTGGTGTTGGCTAAGAAATAGACCAGTTGATCAGTGGAACAGATTAGATACAAAGTATGAAAAAGGGTACGTCTATAGCAATCTAATCTTTGACAAACCCAAAGATACCAACATTAGGGATAAAAATTCATTATTTGGAAAAAACTGTTGGGAAAACTGGAAATTAGTATGGCAGAAATTAGATATGGCTCCACACTTAGCACCATATACCAAGATAAGATCAAAATGGGTCCATGATTTAGGCATAAAGAATGAGATCATAAATAGATTAGAGGAACAGAGAATAATTTACCTCTCAGACTTGTGGAGGAGGAAGGAACTTATGACCAGAGGAGAACTAGAGATCATTATTGATCACAAAATAGAAGATTTTGATTATCTCAAACTAAAAAGTTTCTGTACAAACAATAGTAATGCAAACAAGATTAGAAGGGAAATAACAAATTGGGAAAATATGTTTAAAATTAAAGGTTCTGATAAAGGTCTCCTTTCCAAAATATATAGAGAATTGATCCTAATTTATAAGAAATCAAACCATTCTCCAATTGAGAAATGGTCAAAGTAGATGAATAGACAATTCTCAGATGTTGAAATTGAAATTATATCCACTCATATGAAAGAATGTTCCAAATCACTACTGATCAGAGAAATGCAAATTAAATCAACTCTGAGATACCACTACACACCTGTCAGAATGGCTAAGATGACAGGAACAAATAATGATGAATAATGGAGGGGATGTGGGAAAACTGGACACTGATACATTGTTGGTGGAGTTGTGAAAGAATCCAGCCATTCTGGAGAACAATCTAGAATTATGCCCAAAAAGTTATCAAACTGTGCATACCCTTTGATCCAGCATTGCTGCTATTGGGCTTATATCCCAAAGGAATACTAAAGAGCTGAAAGGGACCTGTATGTGCCAAAATGTTTGGGGCAGCTCTTTTTGTAGTGGCTAGAAATTGGAAGATGAATGGATGTCCACCAATTGGAGAATGGTTGGGTAAATTATGTTATATGAATGTTATGGAATATTATTGCTCTGTAAGAAATGACCAGCAGGAGGAATACAGAGAGGCTTGGAGAGACTTACATCAACTGATGCTGAGTAAAATGAATAGAACCAGAAGATCGCTGTACACTTCAATGTTGTATGAAGATGTATTCTGATGGAAGTGGATATCTTCAACATAAAGAAGATCCAACTCACTTCCAGTTGATCAATGATGGACAGAAATAACTACACCCAGAGAAGGAACACTGGGAAGTGAATGTAAATTTTTTATCACTACTGTCTATCTATCTACCCAGGTTACTTATACCATCGGAATCTAATACTTAATGTGCAACAAGAAAATGGTGTTTACACACATATATTATATCTAGGTTATATTGTAACATATGTAAAATGTATGGGATTGCCTATCATCAAGGGGAGGGGGTAGAGGGAGAGAGGGGATAATTCGGAAAAATGAATACAAGGGATAATATTATAAAAAAATTACTCATGCATATATACTGTGAAAAAATTATAAATAAAAAAAGAAAAATTACCCATGCATAAGTTTTGTCAATAAAAGTTATAATAATAAAAAAAAAGAAAGAAAGAAAATGAGATCAGAGAATTAAATGACAGGTCAAGGTCACACAGTTGGTATGTAATTGTCTCAGGCAGGATTTGAAACTAGTCTTGCTAAATTTGAGTTTATCATATTCAGTTTACTGTCATCTATGCCAGACTTCTCTTAATTTTGTTGAAATAAATTAAACAATGTTTTTGTTTTGTTTTGTTTTTCTTTTTTGTTCCCATCTATTAACTTTGACCTAGTGAACTGCAGATTTATATATTATAATCACAGTATCAGGGAAATTGGGGGTTTTAATGAAGGGGAATTAGCAAAGGACAATCTTTTTCTGGCAGACAAGCCTTTATAATAAACAATTCTCTTTCTGTTTGTTATCACTCAAGTAAAATGTATATCTCCAATGCAGGGAACAAATGATTGGATCAGTTGAAATCGATCAGATTCTCAAACATTGCTTCTTGTTTGCACTAAATCAATCACTGAATACCTTTAATTATCAATGGCCATCAGAGAAAATGTCCATTTAAATTTGTGGACTTCTTTTTGTTTGTTTTAAATTACTTTCAATAGGTAAAGTCCAGAGCATTAAAAGAAAGAGAGTACACACTATGAAGCCACTGGATGTATTTTATTGCTTATGAAAGTTATATATAAAGCTACACAGAGTATATGTTATTTTTCCCTCTGAAGTTTATATATAAAACCAAATGCTGTTTTTTTTTTTGTTTGTTTGTTTTTTAAGTATGAAAAAAAACTAGCTCTCTCTATAAACTTGGTCACTCCATTCATAGGGTGATTAAGTGAAAGAGAGTTGTAAATTAGAGACACCAGGCAGGTAAGAAGAGATACAAACATTCATTGAAGAAAATAATTCCTTGAAAAAATAGAATTGGACAAATGAAAGCTAATCTACATGAAATAAGTAGCAAAATAAACTCAAAAGAATGAGGAAAAATAGAAAATGTGAATACTCAAATAAAAAAAAATAAATTGACCTTAAAAATTAGAACAAGGAGAGGTTACTTAAGAATTATTGGACTACCTGAAAGGCATGATTTTTAAAAAGGCCTAAATATTATATTCCAAGAAATTATCAAATAAATCGGCTTCAACATCTTAGATCCAGAGGGTAAAATAGAAATTGAAACAATCCACTATAAAAATCATTGAGAATATTATAGCCAAATTCCAGAGCTCTCATGTCAAGGAGAAAATATTGAAAGTGCCCAAAAAGAAGCAATTCAAATATAATGAAGTCACAGTCAGAGTCACTGAAGATTTAATGGATCTCAGATTCAAAGAGTAAAAGACTTGGAATATGCAAAGAAACTAGCATTAAAATCAAGAAGGAATTATTTAGCAAAATAAACATAATACTTTAGAAATATACATTAAATTAAATGGAAAACTTTTAGAAAGAAAAATCATAAGGGAATTAATAAATTTAAAGTCTTTACATTCCTAATTGAGACAATTATAGATGTAACTATTAAGAAATTTATCATTATTAGGTTAGTTAGAAGGAGTCTATATAGATAGAAGGCATGAGTATGAGTTGACAATGTTGGAATGATCTCCCCAAAAAATGAAGGATGAGAAAAAAAGATGTGTTAAGAGAACATAACATTTCACACAACTAACAAATAATAAATGTTGGAACAATTGAGGAAAAATATATAAACTAATAAATTGTTGGTAAAGTTTGGACTATTCCAATAATTCTGGATAACAATTTGAAATTGAGCATATCCTTTGACCTAGCAATGTCACTACAAGATTGGTGTTCCAAAGATATTAAAAAGAAGGAAAAAGTAAAGGACCTGTAGATCTAAAAAAATATTTTGCATGATTTCACATTCATGATTGATATCATTTTATTTGCCTAACAAGTTAGCTAATAAAAGGCAGAAAGGAAAGGGAGAATTTAAGACTCAAAATTTAAAAAGAAAAGGATGTACAAAATAGATATGAAATTCATTTTAAGATAATACTAGTTATCTAGAGACATTATTTTCTTTACAATCATTTTCCATTGCTTCTTACATTGTTTCCATCAATATTGTAATTTTATATAAAAATATCTATTGAAAATTAATTGTATTAATTGTAAAAAAATTAAAATCAATGTAAAAATAGAATCAGCAGCCCAACTATTATTTTCCTCATAACTATATTTGACTCAAGTTGTTTTTATATTTGCAAAAATAATCTTAAGTTTCCTGATGCAAGCCCATTCTGTCACTGAAGAAGAGCATTCATTACATGCTATATCTCAACTTTTAGTTTCAATATCAGAATTTCAGATTAGCTACATTTTAAAAATTTTATTGTGTATCATAATATTCCCTATTTAAAATCATTTTATTCTCTAAGTTAAATTTATGTGTAGAATACCAGATGGCATAGAGAATTAACTACAGAATAGGGGCTTTCATTAGAAAGCATAAAAATCTGGTCAAGCCCAGGTCAGTTGAGACATCTGGTTGTTAACTTATGGCAATTACTCCAACAAACTACAATATATGGCCTACTTTGTTAATATAACTCTTCTTTCCAAGGAATCATTTTTAGAGAATGATTAATAGTCCATAAGAGACTTGGAACAATGAGCTACTGAGAGGTGGTCTATAGTAGTTATTTTCTTGTTGCCTATTTTTTTTAAACTATAGAAACTGAATTTTTATGTTGTATAGTAAAGGCAATTACCAAGAAGCTGCCATTTTTTTTTTTTTTTTTGTTCTACACAAGAGAAATTTGAGGCAAAGAGGAAACAAGTATTTAGAAAGCCTATATGCAGGGCCCTGTATTACATGATTTACATAAATTGTCACACTTTTTACTCATAATAACTGTGGGAAGCAGATTCTATTGTGATCCTCATTTTGCACTTTGGGAAACTGAGTCAGACAGTAACCTTTACATTCCCAGGAATCACATAGCTAAAATAATCTGAGTTCAATTTGACCTCAACCTTCCTGACTCCTTCCCAAGAGTTCTATATTTATGGAACCATCTAGTTACTTCTAAAGTTATATGTCTGTACCAATTGTAGTTTTTCCAAGTTTATCTTTAGCACCTTCCATAATCTTCAGAACCCTTTTTAATTTGTATATAATAAGGTAATAATTGGATTTCAGCAGGAGGGATTTGCATGGATATTAATATGATTTTTATTTCTGAATGATTTTATTTTTATTTTTCAATCGTAAAAAAATATTGAGGTCAGGTGAGAAATAGGAGATCAGTGCTTGTAATATCTCCTTAATACCCTATAATTTTCAATTGAATCCAAAATAAAAGGGACCATTGTGTTTACTTTTTATATATGAGTGTATTTGTGTACATATATACATACATAGATAGATAAAAAAAATACTACACACATATTTATTGTTCAGTCATTTTAATTATCACTGATTCTTCATGACTATTTGGCATTTTCTTTGCAAAAATACTGGAATGGTGGGGGGACTTCCGGCCAAGATGGCTGCATGGAGGCAGACAGCTACTTGACCTCTGTGTTTTCTCTCAGGAATTACTTCATGACAAGCCTTGGAATTAATGCTTGACAGGAAAAGAAACCCACAAATAATCACCCACAGAAGACATCTTTGAAATTCACCAGAGAAGGTCTGTGTTTACTCGGGGGAGAGGACAAACAGACTGGGTGCAGACTGAGGGCAGGCAGCCAGATCCAGACAGGCAGCTCACACAGTTCAGACCAGAGGGGGGAGAGGTGCAATCTCTGCCTTTCAGTAAAAAGACGTTTTCCCCAGTGTGGATGTTCCATCTTGGCAGCAAGCCAGGAGCAGTGGAGAGGGTACAGGAGAGGTGAAGAATAAAACCCAAGAAAGCTAGCTTCCCTCAGGCCCAGCCATCCCCACCCCCACCAAGAGTGACTCAGTGACTTCTCAGAGCCTCAGAACACAGATGTAGCACAGCCACCACTGTCCTATTAGTGCCTCACTGCTATCTCCTTCAGTCTAGAGGAAACTCCTTAACACCATCCAGCCCCATCCCCCAAAAAAACAGGCCAGTTGTTTTTCTTGTCAATTTGGTTTCTTCCATTCACACTCTGACAAAATGAACAAAAAATTTAAAATGGCTCTAACCATTGACAGCTTCTGTGTAGAGAGAGAGCAGACTTCAAATACTTTGGAGACTAAAAACAGACTGTCCCCAGAGAAATCCCCTAAGGGGGATATGAGCTGCTCTACAATGCAAAAGACTCTCATAGAGGAAATCAAAAAGGCTGTCACAAAAGAGCTAGAAGAGAAATGGGAAAAGGAAAGGGAAGCTTGACAAGAGAGCCTGGAGAAGTCATCCAGAGTGGATAAAGAGATGAAATCATTGAGAAATAAAATTAGTGAGCTGGAAAAAGAAAACAGATCTCTAAAAAATAAAATGCTTGAAATGAGAAAAATTCCATAGAAGAAAAAAACTCACTTAAAAACGCAATTGGACAATTACAAAAAGATTAAAAAAAAAAGTGAGTGAAGAAAACACATCATTGAAAATTAGACTCGATTAAGTAGAAATGAATGACTCAAGGAGAAACCAAGAAGTAGTCAAGCAAAACCAGAAAAACGAAACAATTGAAAAGAATGTCAAGTACCTTATTGGAAAGACAACAGACCTGGAAAACAGATCCAGGAGTGACAATTTGAGAATAATTGGACTCCCTGAAAAATGTGAGGAAAAAAAGAGTCTGTACATTATTTTCCAGGAAATTATCAAAGAGAACTGCCCAGATGTTTTGGAAACAGAGGGTAAAATAGACATTGAAAAACATTCATAGATCACCTACTGAAAGGGACCCTAAAATCAAAATGCCAAGAAATATATTGTCCCAGTTCAAGAACCATGAGACTAAGGAAAAAATAGTGGAAGCTGCTAGAAAAAAGTAATTCAGATATGGAGGAAGCACACTAAAGATAACCCAGGATCTAGCAGCGTCCACATTAAAAGAATGAAGGGCCTGGAACATGATATTCTGAAAGGCTAAGGAACTTGGAATGCAACCAAGAATAACTTACCCAGCAAAAGTGAGCATCGTTTTCTAGGGAAGAAGATGGTCATTTAATGAAATAAATGAATTCCATCTATTCTTGATGAAAAAAACAGACCTACACAAAATGTTTGATCTTCAAATACAGAACTCAAGAGATTTCTAAAAAGGTAAAAAGAAATCTTGAGAACTATATTTCTGCCATAAAGATATGTAAAGAACACATGTATAATTTGTCCTAGAACCTAGAGGTGGAAAGGAAATTATATCATAAAAAAGGGTAAAGTGGTGGTACTACAACTCATGAAGAGGCAAAGGTAACCTATTATTATATCTGAGAGAAAGAAAGGAGGGAGATGAACATAGTGTGTATCAATAGACATATTCGATTTATGGTGAAACTTCTTCCATTCATTGAAAAGTGAGAGGGAAGGAGTAAGCTAAGGGGAAGGGAATACAGAAATGGTGAGGAAAAGGAGCAAAATAGGGGGAGGAACTAAGGTGGGGGAGGGATCCTAAAAAGGAAGGGCTGTGAAAAGCAAGTAGTGTTCACAACTTTAATACTGGGTAGGGAGGTAAGAGGGAAGGAAAGGAGAAAAGAATAAGCAGGGGTTAACAGGATGGCAAGCAATGCAGAATTAGTCATTGTAACCATAAATGTGAATGGGGTAAACTCCCTCATGAAGAGGAAGCAGTTAGCAGACTGGATTAAAAGTCAGAATCCTACTATATGTTGTTTACAGGATAAACACCTGAAACAGGGTGATACATTCAAACTAAAAGTGAAAGGGTGGAGCAGAATCTACTATGCTTTAGGTGAAGCCAAAAAAGCAGGGGTAGCCATCCTCATCTCAGATCAAGCAAAAACAAAAATTGATCTAATTAAAAGAGATAAGGAAAGTCATTATATCCTGCTAAAGGGTAGCATAGATAATGAAGCAGTATCAATATTAAACATATATGCACCAAGTGGTGCAGCATCTAAATTCTTAAAAGAGCAATTAAGAGAGCTGCAAGAAGAAATAGACAGCTAAACTATAATAGTGGAAGATCTCAACCTTGCACTCTCAGAATTAGATAAATCAAACCACAAAATAAATAAGAAAAAAGTCAAAGAGGTAAATAGAATACTAGAAAAGTTTGATATCATAGATATTTGGCGAAAGCTAAATGCAGACAGAAAGGAGTATACTTTCTTCTCAGCAGTTCATGGAACCTATACAAAAATTGATCATATATTAAGACATAAAAACCTGAAAATCAAATGCAGTAAGGCATAAATAGTAAATGCATCCCTTTCAGACCATAATGCAATTAAAATTACATTTATTAAAAAGCCAGGGGAAAATAGACCAAAAATAATGGGAAACTAAATAATCTTATGCTAAAGAATGATTGCATAAAACAGCAAATCATAGACATAATTAATAAATTCACCCAAGAAAATGACAATAATGAGACATCATACCAAAATGTGTGGGATACAGCCAAAGCAGTAATAAGGGGAAGTTTTATATCTCTAGAGGCCTACTTGCAAAAAATAGAGAAACAGAGGGTCAATGAATTGGGCTTACAATTAAAATTGCTAGAAAAGTAATAAATTAAAACCCCCAGACAAACATGAAACTTGAAATTCTAAAAATAAAAGGTGAGATTAATAAAATTGAAAGTAAAAAAAAAAAAACAACAACAAAAAATGTTCTGATAAAGGTCTCATTTCCAACATATATAGATAACTGACCCTAATTTATAAGAAATCAATCCATTCTCCAATTGATAAATGGTCAAAGGATATGAATAGACAATTCTCAGATAATGAAATTGGAACTATATCCACTCATATGAAAGAGTGTTCCAAATCACAACTGATCAGAGAAATGCAAATTAAGACAACTCTGAGATATCACTACACCCCTGTCAGACTGGCTAAGAGGACAGGAACAAATAATGATGAATGTTGATTGGGGATTTGGGAAAACTGGGACACTAATACATTGTTGGTGGAGTTGTGAAAGAATCAGGCCATTTTGGAGAGCAATTTAGAACTATGCCCAACAAGTTATCAAACTGTGCACACCCTTTGATCCAGCAGTGCTAGTACTAGGCTTATATCCCAAAGAAATACTAAGGAGTGGAAAGGGATCTGTGTGTGCCAAAATGTTTGTAGCAGCTCTTTTCATAGTGTCTAGGAACTGGAAGATGAATGGATATCTATCAATTGGAGAATGGTTGGGCAAATTATGGTATATGAAGGCTATGGAATATTATTGCTCTGTAAGAAATGACCAGCAGGATGAATTCAGAAAGGCTTGGAGAGACTTGCATGAACTGATGCTGAGTGAAATCAGCAGAACCAGAAGATCACTATACACTTCAACAACAATACTGCATGAAGATGTATTCTGATGGAAGTGGATATCTTCAACATAAAGAAGATCCAACTCACTTCCAGCTGATCAATAATGGACAGAAACAATTACACTCAGAGAAGGAACACTGGTAATTGAATGTAAAATATTAGCACTACTGTCTATCTACCCATCTTACTTATACCTTCGGAATGCAATACTTAATGTGCAACAAGAAAATTGGATTTACACACATATATTATATCTAGGTTATACTGTAACACATGATGATATTGCCTGTCATCTAGGGGAGGGAGTACAGGGAGGGAGGGGAAAATCTGGAAAAAAATGAATACAAGGGATAATGTTATAAAAATTACTCATGCATATATACTGTCAAAAATTTTATAATTATAAAATTAATAAAAAAAGAGATAAAAAAGAAAATTTTGATTACATAAAATTAAAAAGCTTTTGTTCTAACAAATCTAATGCAAACAAGATTAGAAGGGAAGTAACAAATTGAGAAAACATTTTTACAGTTAAAGGTTCTGATAAAGGCCTCATCTCCAAAATATACAGAGAATTGACTTTAATTTATAAGAAATCAAGGCATTCTCCATTTGATAAATGGTCAAAGGATATGAACAGACAATTTTCAGATGAAGAAATTGAAACTATATCCACTCATATGAAAGAGTGTTCCAAATCACTATTGATCAGAGAAATGCAAATTCAGACAACTCTGAGATACCACTACACACCTGTCAGATTAGCTGAGATGACAGGAATAAATAATGATGAATATTGGAGGGGGTGTGGAAAAACTGGGGCACTGATGTATTTTTGGTGGACTTGTGAAAGAATCCAACCATTCTGGAGAGCAATCTGGAATTATGCCCAAAAAGTTATCAAAATGTGCATATCCTGGGACCCAGCAGTGCTACTCCTGGGCTTATATCCCAAGGAAATACTAAACAAGGGAAAGGGACCTGTATGTGCCAAAATGTTTGTGGCAGCCATTTTGTAGTGGCTAGAAACTGGAAAATGAATGGATGTCCATCAATTGGAGAATTGTTGGGTAAATTATGGTATATGAATGTTATGGATTATTATTGTTTTGTAAGGAATGACCAACAGAAGGAATACAGAGAGGCTTGGAGAGACTTATATCAACTGATGCTAAGTGAAATGATCTCTAGCTTATTTTGCAGATAAAGGAAGAGAGACATACAGTGTTGTCACATGATTATTATATATTTGGGGTAGATTTGAGAAATCAGGTCTTTGTGACTCTCATTCTATCCACCAAAAGTAATAGCTAACATTTATATAGCATTTATTATAATCTAAAGACTGTGCTAAGTGCTTTAAGTGCTCATCTGATCTTTATAACAACCCCAGAAGGTGGGTGGTATTTAGTCACTAATTTAGAGATGAGGAACTCAAGCAAACTAGGTTAGGTGACTTGTACAGGGTCATAGGGCTTCTAATTATATGGAGCCCAATTTAAATTCATATCTTCAAGATTCCGGATCCAGTGCTCTCTCCACTGCTTTCTACTTTCCTCATATTAAATAGAAATGATAAGACTCATGCTACCTATTTCTCAGGGCCAAAAATTCATTATAAACCTCAAAAACCTAGGAGACCAAGCTCTTATTATTTAAATGTCCAAATACTTGAATGATCCACATGAACAGTCTTTCATTTTTTTTTTTTTTTATTCTGCTATATAGTCTTTTGACAGATGATAGCTATTCATCAGGCCAGACACACTCTTATTGCTGCTTGTAACAAGGCATTCGGAAAGTTTGAGTCAGAACAATTTCTGCTTATATTCATAAGGCACTACAATTAATTCTTTTGGCTGCTGGGCATAGTTCTATTGGCACAGTTGACTTTTCAAACTCAGAAGCAGCAAAATGAAATGAAATTGAGAAAAAAATTGCAAGTTTTTTTTTTTTTTTTTCTTTAAAGACAGATACATTTGGGTTATCAAATGCTCAAGCTACCTACAATTACAATATTCAAAGAACATTCGGTTCTGTAGAGTAACTGACATTTACAATTATACATGATAGTCAAAATCAGATCTGATATTTATTAAGGTGCTATAAGCATCTAGACAGAAGTATGGCATAGTTGACTAAATAAAATCAGTATTGGTTTCAAGAAGACCTGGATTCAAGTTTTTATTCTGCTTTCCTCAGAAACAGATGAAATCTCTTAATTCCTCAGGAAAACCTATTAAAAACTAATCTGTTTTCTTAGAAGAATTTTCCATACCCAGGTCACCCCACATATAGATTGATAATATAATAAATGGAAAAAAATAAATGGATGAAGGAATTAAAATAAATAAATAAATAAATAATGAATGAATGAATGAGCAAATCTCCCCTGAAACTGATTTCAGGAAAAAGTTATTCCCCTGGGATTAATGACTTTCCCCTCTCTGGCTGACCACCTTACTGGGAATTCAAACAAATGAAAAAAGACAAAAGTTGTTAATACTGTCTTTCACAGACTTCTCTGAGTAGTTTATAGAATAAAGAATCACTTTAAAAAAACATTTAAAAAGAGATGCAAAACTACTTGACTGAGTATTTCAAATCACTTTTAAAAAAAATCTCATTTCTGCATTTCACTATGCAAATAAAAAAACAAATGTGTCTAAATCAGCAGGTTGAGAAGTAGAGTAAACAAAAGCTTGGAATTGCCCAAAGCAAATGAATGCATTACATTGCCATTGCCTGGAAAATAAAACTGATAATCAATCTCAAAAGAATCTTGGAAAATTTAACATGTGAACTTTATATCAAAAAGTTAGATTTCCAGATATTAGAATGGATGAAAGGGGATTTTTTATTTTGTTATTGTGTGTGTTTTCCCCTCTTTAATTCATCCTTACATCACCAGGATACTTATACTTTCTTTAGTAGTATTCAAAGACCCCAGCTGTTAGTTCTAAAAGGAAATGTGTCTTTTTTATTACTATAGAAGCATATGTTTCAAATGCAACACAATTTTTTTAAGTATTAAGTGTTGCAATGAATTTTGGAAACATTCACATTCAACTGCCCAACCCCTTCATGTAAAATAGAAAGCCCTCTCCTAAATTGAAATGCCTAAATAGTAAGTTATTAATTTGATAGTTGATTATATATTTTCTTACCTTTCCAGAGTTCTTACCAAAATGATAATCTGCATATTTTGAATACCTTTAAGAAATGCCAGTTTATTCTACCACGTCACAGATATGATAGTTTCACCTATCCAGATGAGGAAATATAAAAATAAACATTTTGTGTGGAAACAAGTTTATACTGATCATAAAGATACCTAGAAAGATATAAAAAAGGACCAGCTTGATCAGCCAAAAAGACAATCTGAAATCATTGAATCAGCTCTGCACAATCTATCTGCATTGAGTATGCAGATTCTTGCTTGCAAATTATATCAATGAAGTAGGATGAGCAATGCAGACATCCAACCTGGATCATCTTACCCAAAGTTGTTCTTTTGCACTTAATTATGGTGTTTAGCCATCCACATAGTTCCAATTTAGCAGCTAATTTGTCAGCTCCTTCTGACTCTGGGTAGACCTCATAGGTAGATGGAGTAGGTGGCTATCAGCATATCAGCATTTGAATTTGAATATGCTAAGAGACCTACTTGTGCAGAAATAGTTCTTCTAGTGCCTTTTCTACTACCTGGTTTCCATTTGAAGTGAGACCTTTAGGAATTGGTCAAACAGCAAAAGAAGAGTTTGAAATTAAAATCCACAAGTTTGAGAAGTGTAAAATTTAGGGCTATATCAATCACAAATGAATGTATTAAACAATTCCAAGGACTAAAAAGGAAGGAGGCTTTTTAATAGAGGGAAAGTAGGTACAATAATAATGTCATTTTAATTTCTAAAGTATTTTATATTTATTGTTCATTTGAGCCATAGGACAACCCCTTGACATTATTATATTCATGGTTTTAAAAATGAGGACCTGAGTCCAAGAGAAGTTTTTGAATTATTTGATCCTCCCATAGCCATAGAACTAGTAAATGAAAGATTTGAACCACATTTAGTATTCTTATCTCAATTTCACAATTGATGAAATATGACAGCCCAAAGCTAAGGGGACCATAAAGAGAGTGGGTCAGGAAGAGAATAAATAGAGTGTCATGGCAAAAATATTCTACAGATAAGATGAAATGGGAGAAGAAGTTGTACTCAAAAGGTAGTGAGCAGGGTAGAGGCAATGATGTACATAAACTTATTTCACAATTTTGTTTTGATTCAAACTATCATGTTTATTATGGATCTGCAACTGAAAAAACACACATGAATTCATTATCTCTTTTTGTCTCATCATTTCTGAGTTCTCCTAATCTCCTGAAATGCCATAGTTTTTACTATTCTTAGTATTTTAGGTAGTATCTTTACAGAGTATATTTATACTTATAAAAAGTATAAATATAAGTAAATACATTTACTTAGTATTTTACTATTCATAAACTTATACCCTTTATTTTTAAAGTTTTTTTTAAAGAAACGGAAGAAACAAGAGAGCTGATCTAGAATCATGTTTAATAACTTTTATTTTATCTATGACAAAAATGTACAGAGAGTTTGAATGTTTTATCTAAAGAAATTTAAGTAGTATGAGGCAGAGTCAGGACTCAAATACATGATTCTAAATTTCATACTCAATTTTCTAAGCACAAAGCCACCTTTCTATTTAATAATTTAATTTTAAATTCATCTGGAATTTATCTATATCTTGAAGATTTCCCTGTTCTGTTCTAGTTCAACTAGCCTGAAAAAAAAATCCTGTCACTGAGTTGTTCTTCCTCAATGTTAATGTTTAATAAAATTGTTTTTAAAAGCATATTTCCAATCAGGAAAATTGCAAGGAACACTTCCAGATATTCCTTATTCAAAGTGATCTTTGGAGAGTGAATAGCAAGAGTAGGATCTTGTCCCAATATTCCAGATTTTAAGCATATATAAGACCTAAAAATATTATTATGATGGGCATTTTAAAGATACATTGAAGATTTCAGCAATAAGTATCAAGTTCTTGTAAATATGTGGAATAAATAAGAATTTTTAATGTGAATATACAAAGAAAATGTGCTTGTATGAATTTAATAGCTCATTAAAAATCTAGTCTCCAGAAAGATAAAATTAGCCTCCTCTCTGTTTCTGATTTTCCCAATTTTATCAATCCTAAGACATGGAAGCAACACTTTATAGAACCTGAAACCCAGCATTGAAGTTGCTTGCCAAAAAAAATTCTATTCAAGTCATTTTCTAATACTCTAATTTAAAGAGTTAACCAGAAGGCATTTTTTTTAAATCACCTAAAATTGTTTCCCTAAAATTTATCGAGAAAGTAAAACTTAAAAAAAAAATAGAAGCACACTTGCATATATAAAAACACAGTTTTTTTGTTTGTTTTTGTTTTTGTTTTTTGTTTTTCGTTTTTTTTTTGTTTGTTTGTTTGTTTTCAGTCCTTCTACCACAGATCAGAAAAAAGAGAATACATACTTCATTTATTTTTTAAATCCACCATATTGTCTTAAACAAAATTTTAAGAAAATCCAAAACATTAAGAATGATAATGTGTCATTCCTATTATATTGTGGAGTGGGGCAGGGAGATATTTAATTGACCTTAATTAATCGAATAATTATTACTTATTATATGAAGGCCATTATTCTAGCAGAGCTAAAAATATAAGAAAACAATGATTTCCCTTAAAGAGTAGACAGTATGGTAGATTCATATAAAAATCATTAAAATGAAAATCATAGTGTGTGTATTAGCTTAGTTTTATCATCTTGTTTATTTCACGAAGATGAAAGACTAGACTTTATTTTTGTCTTTATGACTTCTCAAACCTCTCTTATTTTTGTACAACAGTTGAAGCTACCTCCATAGGACAAGGACACAAAGAACCCTAATAAGTTTAAAAATTCAATGAATTAACAACAAAGAACAAGAATCCCATTTTTCCTAAAATTCTCACCCAGCAACTCTTATTCACCACATACCTGGGTTCCACATTCTAACTCACATTATTGCAACAGCATTCAACATCACATCCTATCCTCCTCCCAGAGCCTTGGAGATCTGAACTCCAAATAGCATAAACTTGATCAAACTGCAAAAGAAGCATTATACTCGCATTTTGTAGTAGAACAGAACTTGGCCTGAGTGGAAAAAAAGAAAGGGAAGAGGATGTGGAGAAGTGTTTGTGCCAGTGTGGCAGTATTCTAACTTGCTGGGACAGATTGCCGAGATATAGACAGAAAAGGGTAGAATATATGTGTTTAATTATGAAGCATTCCACAAACCCTGAGGAAAAGAAATCATCATCCACTTGGATTAATTTCTTGGATCAATATAAAAAATATGTGGAACAAAAGGACCTAAATAAACAAAGATTTCAGGAGAATAGAAAATCATAAACTTAAGTATAAGCAAATACAACAGGGAAGACATTAATAGCAAGAGAAAATATGTTGTCCAAATGAAATAAAATAAAATGATCATGTATGAATAAGTATTACAAGACAAAGTTCATCTGATGAATCAGAAAACCGAGGTTTTTAAAGAGTAGATTAAATAACAGTATGATGCTTGTGAATGATTTAAGAGATTAAAAATGAAATAATTGGGAAATTAGAAAAAAAAAAGTTGAGATAGCAGTGACATCTCACCAAAAAAAAAAATAAAAAAGGGTAACTTTTTGGGAATGGAGCTTCATAGGAGTAAATTACAATCAGGAAAAAGAGTAGCAAAATGTAACAACATTTTTTTTTAAAGTCATGATCAGCATACATAAAAAACATATTGATTTTAGACACATAATACTTAGTTATAACTTAATAATTATTAATAATTATAGGTCTCCCAGAAGAAAAAAAAAAGCAACATTTAAAGCAAATTTGAATGCCATCATACAAGAAATTAGAAAACTGCCCAGAAATTCTGAAACTACACCAAGAAGAAACAAACAAAGCAAAATTTTTTCAATCAAAATAATCTATAGATTGATGCTGGAAGAACAAAACAAGCAAACAAATAAATTCTAAATTGTAAATTGCAACATATTAGATAGTTAAGTTTGTTGATTCCACTCAGAAAAAAAATAAACTTTTAAATGAGAATATCTTCAAATATCAAAGAAAGGAAATTCAAACATGACAAATATTTTATATAGTTACTAGGGAATGGAATATTGTATTCAAAAGAGTACTGTAATTCAAGATATAGTTCAAATTTACTTGCCCTCCAAATTCAAGCCTACGTATAAATGGGGAAAATTAACTCCATAATAAAGAATATTGAAAAATTTTCTAGAAAGAAAATCAAACTTTTAAGATGGTGTTTGTTCTTAAAACACTCCAGAAGACAGAAATAAAAGAAGAGAAAATAAAAACAACACCAAGGATAACAACAACATCTGGTAAAATAATTCTTTTTATCTCTGTATGAAAAGGCAAAAAGTAGAAACAAAATATAAATATTGTAGGGAAGTAGACCTAAAACATAAAGGACTAAATTTCCCAACACTCTATAGTAAAGCCTATTTTTTTTTTTATTATAGCATTGAAAGGTATACAAAAAGGAAAAGAGAAAAAAAAGGGGAAAAAAGGAAATGCAAATATGTGGAAGAGAAAACAGAGGATAGAAACAATGATTTCATCAAGCAAACAATAAACATTTATTAAATGCCTATTAGGTGTCAAATAGTTCAGGAAAATAGTCCAGATAGGAGGTAAAGAGATTCCATACTAGAGTGAAAATGGTTTGAAGAGTTGGATTGAGCTGGGTTTAAAAGATATTTTGGAAGTAAATTAAGGAGATTTGTTCATTGTCTAGCTCTGAATGAAAAGGATGGAAGAATTAAAAATACCTTTGAAGTAAGTAAGTTTATCCCACATAACAGACACTTCATGAAGTCATGACTTTTTCATTTGTGTAATCTCCAGTAATGAGTATATTGTATGGGTTATACATAAAATGAAATTGATAAGGAATAGGAACTGGATCTGTGATTTCATTAATGTAATCTTGAGAACATTCTTTCTATCAATGCAAGTCAACATCTTCTCTTGGGTCCCTGAGCAAAAAATGAAGGAAGGGAGCCAAGTGACTCTAGATTTCAAACAATTATACAGAATAAGAGTAATAGTGAAATGAAGATCAATCATAATACATGTAGCTATTCTCATGAATACAATGATCCAAAGTAATTCCAAAGGACACATAATGGAAAATGCTGCAATTTCTGGAGAGAAAAGAGACTTTTAAAATTCCATTGCCAAATCTAAAGGCCATTTCTTAATCCTGACCAATTTTAATCGATGTGTAACATTTGATACTGCTTATCAGTCTTTTTTAGTAGATCCTTCTCTTCTCTAAGCTTTTGTGCTTATTTGTGGTTCTTTTCATACCTAACAATTACTTTGAATCTCTTTTGCTGCATCTTCATCTGGGCACACTCATTAACTATGCATCTTCTCAAGAATCTGAAATATGGCAGAGTAAAAACCAGGTTGCTTGGGCCCTCTCCCAGTTTCCCTTGAAAACCACCTGAAATTGTGTGTCTGAACAGAGTCTGAAAAAATAAAACTCCTCTCCAGCTCAAAACAGAGTGAAAAAAAAAAAACAAAGACAAAAACAAAAACTTCAAGAAAGATCAGTCTCACTGGGGAGAAAAGGGTATTCAGGCCAGTTCAGACAGACTCTGGGAAAGATGGTGCGTGGGTCTTACTCACAGCAGATCAGTAGCTGAGACCCTCGGTCCTGGCCCAGCAGAGGAGCACAGAAGCGGGCAGGGGAGCAGCTACAGTCCCAGCTCAAGAGGCAAACTAGGGGAAACTAAGCTGTTTCTGAACAGAGCTGGCAAAGCTACCCCTGCAGCCACAAGGGGCCCTGTGCTCAGAACTGCACAGAAAGCTTGCTGCAGAATGTCAACTTTTCCCAATGAGCAGAGCTCAATTATAAAAGTAAAAAAAGAGGAAATACCAAAAGGAAAGAAAATGAGTGGGTCAATCAAGAAATCATAGAAACAAGCCATAATTTCATCCAAGAGAATGGCAATCATGAGACACAATACCAAATCTTTAGGATGCATGAAATTCTTAATTCTTAGGAGAAATTGTATAACTCTAAATAGCTACATGAATAAAATAGAGAAGAGGAGATTAATGAATTTGGAATGCAACTAAAAAAGCTAGAAAAAGAACAAAGTAAAATCACTCAATTAAATACCAAATTAGAAATTCTGAAACTCAAAGGAAAGATTAATAAAATTAAAACTAAGGAAACTATTGAACTAATAAATTAAACTAAAATTATGAAAAAAAAACAATAAAATAGATAAACTTTGGGTTAATTTGATTAGAAAAAGTAAAGGAAAAAAAAACATCACCAGCATCAAAAATGAAAAGAGTGAACTTACCATCGATTACAAACAAATTAATATAATAACTAGGAACTATTTTGCCCAACTATGTGGCAGTAAATCTGCCAATCTAGCCAAAACAGATGTATATTTACAAAAAAAAAAAAAAAATAACTGCCCAGATTAAGAGGAAAAGAAATAAATTATTTAAATGGTACCATTTTAGAAAAAGAAGTGGAACAATTTATGAGCTCCCTAAGAAAAATTTTCCAGGGCCAGATGGATTCACAAATGAATTTTACCAAACATTTAAAGAGCAATGAATTCCATAACAATTTAATGGCAAAGAAGAATTCCTGCCAAATTCCTTCTTTGACAGAAATATGGTACTGATGCCTAAACCAGGAAGAGCCAAAACAGAGAAAAAAAATTAGAGATCAATCTTCCTAATGAATATTTTTAAATAAAATATTAGCAAAAAGGTTACAATAACCTAACAGCAAGAAAATACACCATGACCAGGTGGCATTTATACCAGGTATGTGGGGCTTTTTCAATATTAATAAAATTATTATAACAACATACTATATCAATGATAAAAGCAACAGTAATTATGTGATAATCTCCATAGATGCAGAAAAAGCTTTTCACAAAATTCGGCACAATTAAAACCTATTCCTATTAAAGAGCAATATCTACCTAAAACCTAAAGCAAGCACTATTTATAATGAAGACAAGTGGGATATATTATCATGAAAATCAAGGAAGAAAGAAGGATGCCCATTATCACCACTATTATTCAACATTATATTAGAGATGTTGGCTTTAGCAATAAAAAAAAAGAAAAAAGAAAATAAAAGAATTAGAATAGGCAAGAAAGAAAGAAATCTATCACTCTTTGCAACTGTTATGATGATATACTTAAAGGTACTAGAATATCATCCAAAAACTTACTCATAATAATTTGCAGCCTCAGCAAAGTTGAAAGATATAAAATAAACCCTCACAGATCATCAGCATTTCTATACATAACTGACAAAATCCATCAGCAAGAAATATAAAGAGAAATTATATTTACAATATTTGTAGATAAAATAAAATAGGTATGGGGTGTAAAAACCTTCTAAACAACCCTTACAAAACAAACTGATTAATTTTATGAACCCAATAGCAAAACAATTCTTATACAAATAAAGTCAGATCTAAACAAAGGGAAAAATAACAATTGCTCATGTGTAGGCCGAGCTAATATAATAAAAGTAACAATTCTGCCTAAATTGATCTGCTTGTTCAGTGCCATACCAAGTCAAACTGCTAAAATTATTTAATAAAATTAGAAAAATAATAACAAAATTCATCCATGAAATTAGCAGAACCAAGAGATCATTATATACTTCAACAGCAATACTATATGAGGATATATTCTGATGGAAGTGGATATCTTCAACAAAGAGAAGATCTAAATCAGTTCTAGTTAATGAACAGAATCAGCTACACCCAGAGAAGGAACACTGGGAGGTGAGTATAAATTGTTCGCATTTTTATTTTTTTTCTCTGGTTATTTTTACCTTCTGAATCCAATTCTTCCTGTGCAACAAGAAATTCGGTTCTGCACACATATATTATATCTAGGATATACTATAACACATTTAACATGTATGGGACTGCCTGCCATCTAGGGGAGAGGGTGGAGGGAAGGAGGGAAAATTCAGAATAGAAGTGAATACAAGGGATAATGTTGTAAAAAAAAATAACCATGCATATGTACTGTCAAAAAAAGTTATAATTATAAAATTAATTTTAAGAATGTAAAAAAAAATTCATCCAGAAGAACAAAATTGACCTTTTGTCAATATCAAGGGAATTGAATAAAAAAAATACAAAGTATGGTGGCTTAGCAGTACCAAAGCTAAAACTACATTATAAAGCATCAGTCATCAAAACCATTTGGTAGTGGCTAAAAAATAGAGTGGTGGATCAATGGAATAAAATTGATACATATGACACAATAATCAAAACCTATAGTAATCTAGTATTTGATAAACCCCCAAACTTCACCTTCAGGTATAAGAACTCATTATTTGACAGAATCTGCTGGGAAAATTGGAAAATAATATATCACATTCTTGGTATAGACTTTGGCCATACTAAAATAAGATCAAAATGGGTTTATGATTTGGGTATAAAAGATGACACCATAAACAAATTAAGAAAACAAGGAATAATATAACAACAAATCCTTGGAGAAGGAAGGAATTTATAACCAAAGAAGAACTAGAGGACATTATAAAAGGCAAAATGGACAGCTTTGATTACATTAAATTAAAAAGGTTTTGCACAAACATAAGCAACAGAAACAAGATTAAGAAGGAAGTAAAATTCTTTCAGCCACTGTTTCTAATAAAGGATCCATTTCTAAAATATATAAAGAACTGTGTCAAATTTATAAAGATACAAGTCATTACCTAATTGATAAATGATCAAAGTATATGGACAGATAATTTTCAGATCGCAAAATTAAAGCCATGTATAGTCATATGAAAAAAATGGTCTAAATCACTATTGATTACAGAAATGGAAATTAAAATAAGTCTGAGGTCCCACCACACACCTATCAGACTGATTAACATGACAGGAAAAAGATAATGATAGATGTTGCAGGGGATGTGGGAAAACTAGGACACTAATGCATTGTTGATAGGGTTGTGAAATGATCCAACCATTCTGGAGGGCAATCTGGAACTATGCCCAAAATGCTATCAAACTGTGCATACCTTTTGGACCCAGCAGTACTGTTACTAGTCTATATCCCAAAGAAATGGTGAAGGAGGGAAAAGGACCCACATATGCAAAAATATTTGTAGCAGCTGTTTCTGTTGTAGCAAACAATTGGAAAAAGATTAGATGCCCATCAATTAGGGAATAGATGAAGAAATTGTGGGACAAGAAGTTAATGGCATATTATTGTTCAAAGATTGATGAACAAACTGATTACAGAAAGGCCTGGAAAGATTTACATGAACAAATGCTGACTGAAACAGGCAGAACAAGCAATACATTATACACAATAACAACAATAATATGTGATGATAAACTATAAAAGGCTTGGTTCTTCTCAACAGTTCAGTGATCCAAAGTAATCCCAATAGACTTTGGATAGAATAATAATCTGCATCCAGAAAAAGAACAATGCAAATAAACTCATGCTATGTTTACATCTTTCTATATTTTTTTCTCTCCCTTGTTTTTCTTTTTCATTTTGCTTTGATTTTTTCTCTCTGTAACATGATTCATAAAGCAATGTATGTTAAAAATAAATAAAATTTAAAAAAAATTTTGCCGAGTCCTCTTTGTTGCTACCTTTATATTATTTATTTTAGTGCTCGCATCAGTCACCACAGATTTAGTTATCTCTGTAGAAATGATTCCCAGATCCTTTTATCCAGCTCAAATGAGTTAGGGACATCTTTCCTAGGTCCATGTCCAAATCATCTATTGCATATATATATATATATATATATATATATATATCAAACTCAACACTGCCAAAACAAACTTTATGTTCAAGGCTTCCCTTACCCCAAGTACACCCTCTTTACAAAATTCCTGTTGAGGGAACTGTCATTCCCTTAGTCACTTTATTTCACCAAAGTCTCACTCCAATCCTACATATCATGTGTTTTCAAATCATATTGTTTCATAATATTCTCATGTATGCTTCTTCTTTCCCTCACTTAGCCAACTCCCTGTGGTTTTATAATCTTATGATTGAATTATATTTCATTAATTTTTGGGTTTTATACACACACACACACACACACACACACACACACACACACATATATATGTCACCCATCTCAATATACTCTGATAAAGTATGTTGTTATTTTTTATTGTTTCATCATTTCTGACTCTTTAAGACTCCATTTGGGTTTTCTTGGCAAAGACTGGAATAGTTGGCCATTTCCTTTTCCAGGTCATTTTAGAGATGAACAATTGAAGCAAACAGAATTGAAAAACTAAGGCAGATTTGAACTCAGGAAGAAGAGTCTTCCTGATTTCAAGCCAGGTGCTCTGAACTAACCAGCTGCTATAATATAATTAATCCAGTATTTTCTTTTCCTTTAAATGTGACATTCCTCCAAATTATGTGACTTTTCAAAGGCTGCCCCCATGACACTCTCCTCATTGGCACATCCTGGCATCTCTATCTCCTTGAAGAACTAGCTGAAATTACTTTTTCTATAAAAGATCTTCACTCCTTCATTCTACCATCAATACATTTCCTCTGAGATTACTTTCTGTTTACCATGCATATATATTGTATGTACACAGTTTTTTTCATATGATCTCCACTATTATATTTTATGTTAATTAAATTATTATACTAGAAGCTAATGAAGATAAGTAGTCAACCTGTCTTTATATTCCCAGTGGTTAGCACATCTGAAACACATTAAAAATTTGTTCATTGTCTAGCTCTTATTTTTCAATGTGTTCTCCGTAAAGGCAAAGCTCTATTTCATTTTTCCCTTTCTATCTGTTGTACCTAGGATAGTACCTAGAATTAAGGATATATTCAAATGCTTATGGATCTGATGAAAATTAAACCTACCTCTTTTTTTCTTCTTTCCTCCCTCCCTCCCTTCCTCCCTTCCTACCTTCTTCCCTTTCCTTCTTTCTTTCTTTCTTTCTTTCTTTCTTCCTTCTTTCCTTCTTTTCTTCTTTCTTTATTTCTTTCCTTTATTTTTTTTTGGTGTGTGATAACCTTTTTAGCATATCCTTTAAACTATACTTCCAGAGAGATTCAAATATATTCATATCTATTACTGTTTGCACATTACTATGTATTCTTCCAAGCTTAACCTTATTTCATCAGGTCCAAAATTTATTGCCCCATGTTATTTGAGGTGGATAAGCAACAAGGTGATATAGTGGATAGAATCCCAGGCCTGATTCAGGAAATCCAATTCCAAATCTGTCAGACACTTATTAGCTGTGTGACTCTGGAGATGTCATTTTAGGTTGTTTGCCTCAGTTTCCTCATCTACAAAATGAGCTGACCAATGAAAGAGGAAAGTACTTCATTATCTTTGCCAAGAATGTTCCAAATGAGATTATTAAAAGTGGGGCATGACTAAAATGACTAAACATTAGTTTGTATGGGTAACCTACATTGTATAAAGGCAAGCAAGATACTGGTTGTGTGAAGGGTGTATAAAATTCCTCTAAATTGTTATTTAACAATGGAAATCACATTTAGTTTTCCAGGCTTATAATTTGCTATAGAAGGCATTGGAGCAACAATTCACTTGAAAGAGTTAATACAGTTAGGAAGATGTCTGCAATCTGGCTCAGCATTTAAGGGAAACAGATACTTTACAAGGTTACCTGTATAATTCTTAAAGTAAGAAGGAAAGAATTTGCTGCCATTATATATTACTTGTATACACTGAAGTGAAAGATCAAACTCAGTAAAGGATTTGTTTTCAAATCTCCTTAAATCATTTCTTATTATCTGTTGGCAGAACTGGCAAGACCAATCAGCATTGAGGACTCAATTCAGGAAGCAGCAGGGATTGTACTTGCATTCTCTAGCACATAATTAATGGGTCAGTTACCCCCACAAAACGGGTTCTCTTTGTATTATCCAAAGACAGTTAGGAATGGCAGGTGTTTTACTGCTTCCTAACATCTCTAATCATTCTTGGCTTGATGCTTTAATGCTCGAAACTGCATTTAATGTCAATTCCTGTTGTGAAAATGCCACTGAGTCTTTGAAAAGCAAAGGCATATTTGCAAAGGCAGCAGAATGCAATGAGTAATATCAGGATGTTTGCAAGGCAGTTTGCATAGAAAAAGAGGTATAAAAAAGAAAGGAATTTTCAGGAAATAAGGTTACTTTCTTATAATCAACAACCGAGGGATGAAACAGAAATGCTTCTAATATTATACATTTTGAATAATATATATATATATATTGAAGACACACACATAAATGCATGTGTACATGTATATATATATATATATATGTAATTTATACTCTGTGACATGGATAAATTAAATATCCTGGGTCATCTAAATAAGGCTAATTGAAACATGACCTGTTATTAATTCTGCTCACATTCAATTTAATTGTGGCACATTCTAGCAATATTAAACAGAGAAAAGTGTTTCAGTTGGTTACATGGATATGAGAAACACTGACCCTTAAGTACTACATAGCTGTGACCTAAGTCTTTTTAGTCCTTCTCCTCTTTCTCTTTAATAATTTTAGCTTTTTGTTCATGAAGCCAATTTTACTTTACCATTTTTGAATAGGAATCATACGCTTATCCAAGGCTCTGGCTATTTAGAAAGATTCTCCAGTGAGAACAGCAGCACCAGAATTCCCTGTCATTTTAACCTGAAGCAAATACCAGAGAAAATGATTGGCTTTTGAAATGGAGAAGTAAATTAAAAGGATTTATTTTAAATAAAAGTTCAAATGTGAGAGACTTTTTTAATATTGAGGAAATAATTATTAACATTAAAATGTACCCTAATCAATATTGGCAAAGTATGCACGATATTTTTTTTCAATCCCCATCAACAAAAGGAAATTTGTAGATTTAATAATTTTTAAGATAGTCTAAATACAGAAATCTTTTGGCCACTTTTTGGTGGTGATCTATAAACCTGATAACTGCTAAATCCTGTTGACTTCAAAAATAGTTTTGCCAGAAATTCTTTCTGATCATTTGTATTTATGCAGATATAGACAATGCTCATATTCAGACACATGTATCAAACACTTCCTATTTCCCAAAGTGGATGTACCAATTGTGAAATGTGTGCCTAGTTCTATAATGACTCCTCAGTGGGATATTAGGAAAAAAGATCAAAGGAATAGAGGAAGACATCAACTGAGCCTCAAAATTCAGAATTCGGAATGCCCCATCATTTTCACTTCCCAGGTTTCAAGGATGCATGATCTCATCTAGCTAATCATCAGTTGAAACTTCCCAATGACCTCTCAGCACTATTATGATAAAAAGTTCTATCTGAGAATTTGCATTGTATTGGCTAAGGAAGCATGTCAATGACAAGGGGGAAAAAACACAATTTTATTAACATGTAACCAGATGGTCAAAAGTATTGATTCAAGCAGTAATAAAGAGCTATCACTTCAGGTGTGTCTTAGATGTTAAACTTTACTGAAGGAATAACTCCCTTTTGGTTTCTCGCTTGGTTGCCTGAGACACTAATTCTCAGCTCAAAAGATTATCTCACACTCCACTGGCTTTGGTACCTTAGTATAATCATCTGCTGTGAACTTCTTCTGCATTTCGCAGATACACTGCAGGGCACCAAGCAGTCATAAAAGATAAGAAAGCTATAAAAGGCCACAGTCAGTTTCATCATAATAGTCACTTTTTTTTTTTTTCTTTTTTTTTTTCTTTTTTTTTTTTTTTTTTTTTTTTTAGGTTCCAGACATACTCACACACATTTTCCTTTATACATTATTCAAGGTGAATATAAATGGGAAGGCTTGTGACTTTTCCCCTCTTTATTTGGAAACAAATCAGTTGGACCTTTCAAGGTCAAGTATTGTGCATAAAGGTGATGCACAGCCATATTTCCTTAAATCTAGTGCAGCTCAATCAAAAGAGGGAAAAACTTGTTCAGGATATTCATTTGTCCCTCTAAGAAGACACAAAGTCTGGGTCAGTGACCCACAAAGCCATGAACTTAAATAATTTTTTTTTTTCAGCCAGCATGGCTGGGAAAGCATTGAAAATCCTCATCTCAATATGATTCTCAAATACTCTTAACATCTACAAATCTGCAGAAGATAACCTAATTCTTTAAAATTTCACATTTTAAATTCTGCATATTTACTTATTTTAATGACTTCTTGCTAAACATTGAGTAAATATCATACCAAAATTGAACTCAGAAATCAGAGAATAAAACATACCTTCCTCCTCGACAGAGACGGGGAACTACTAGGATAGGATGTTTTATATCCTGTCAAACAGGATCATTATGCAATAAATGCTTTGGTTAAATTACCTGTATTTGTAAGAAAAGATTCAATCTAGAGAGAAGATGAGAAGATTCAGGTATTTTACAGAGATGATTGTGATTTAAAAATAAAATGAATCAATTAAAAGCATTTACTAAAAAAAAATCAAAAATTAAGAAAGTTTAATGTGATTACTTACTCCTAGAAGTCCATCATGTTAGCATAATTTATACAGTCTACTTGAATCTCTGTAGTAGGGGAAAAAATCAGTGACTTGAGACCAACCTTCTAATAAAAAGTAAACCTTTTTAATTTAGCAAAATTTGTCCAAAATAGTTCATTGCCAGATTTTAAGTCTTTGGACCTTGGTGATACTTCTAAGTGTTTGTTCTTCATACATCTAGCTTTTGAGATCTCTTCTATTTGATGCAACACCAAAAAATGTATTCAAGATTGACATTTTAAGGTATTGAACAAATAATTTCCTATTTTGATGGGGTATTTTAACTTCCACTGTGGATTTCAATTTATTTTAAAACCAGAACACAGATGTTTTTTTGAAAAAAAATTGATGCATAGTAACAATACATGTTACTCCACTCATGTGTTGTTTGTTATATTCACTTTCCTGGCGTGTTACATAGAGTATTGGACTTGGAATCAGGAAAACTTTAACTAGGTGACACTGGAAGTAACAGTTTTCTCACTTGTAAAATGGGGATAATTATAACACCTAATTTCCAAGATTGTTAGGAAGACAAAATGAGACATTAATAAAGTACTTTACAAACTTAAAATGCTACATACAAACTAGCTATTTTTCTTGTTAAAATAATTAACATCATTGATTCAATTTATTAAAATGGACTCATAGATACTTTAAGCCCTTTCTTTTTCAGAAATATATTTGTTAAAGCTATAATTTGAGAGAGGCTGAAGAGAAGAAATTAGATTATTTTATTATAAGTTAGCTCAGGAGCAAAAGTAAAAGAAAGAAAAGTGTTATTTTACAACTTCTAGTTGTTTACTGAAAAATATCAGCTAAAGCATAAAACTAAACCAAGATATAAAGCATTGGTCTATCACAGGGCTCAAACTGACTCTGGATAATTTATAATTTATGGATAATTTTATCCATCACTGATGAAAGAGTTGTTGATTAATGAGATGAACCAAATCACTTCAAATACAGCAGTAATGAACTGAACCAGCTACACCCAGCGAAAGAACTCTGGGAGATGACTATGAACCACTACATAGAATTCCTAATCCCTCTATTTTTGTCTACCTGCATTTTGGATTTCCTTCACAGGCTAATTGTACACTATTTCAAAGTCTTATTCTTTTTGTACAGCAAAATAACTGTTTGGACATGTATACATGTATTGTATTTAATTTATACTCTAACATATTTAACATGTATTGGTCAGTCTGCCATCTGGAGGAAGGCATTGAGGGTAAGGAAGGGAAAAGTTGGAACAAAAGTTTTTGCAGTTGTCAATGCTGAATAATTACCTATCCACATAGGTAACTTGTAAATAAAAAGCTATAATAAAAAAAAAAAGAAAGAGTTGTTGATTGGCAAGGGCACAGGAGATATTTTGTCACAAGAGGCAAAGAAGAAGAATATGAGTTAAATTTTGTTTACTTCAGCTTGAAGGCCAAAATAGAACAAGTAGGAGCTACATCTCTTAAAATGAGGGATAGAGAGCTGAACTTGGAATTGGAAGACCCAAGATTCAAGTCCTGCCTCAGATGTTTAACAAGAGGTGAAATGAAAACATTAAAAGAAGGAATATTTAAAGAGAGTCAATATAGAAGTACTTCAGAATTCTTTAGTAACCTAAAGTCTTTTTAAAATTAATTTATTAAATATTCATGTACCCCCAATAAAAATGGTAATTCATTAAAAAAAAAAAAGAAAAAACCCTCAATTTGACAATAGTATTTTAAAGATGACACAATACTTTCTTTACATTAACTCTTTGAGTCAGGTAATAATGATAGAAATTGAACCTCTGATTCCATTAGTATAAAGAATTCTCTAGTAAGAAATATTGAGGGGCTTAGTGACTATTCCAAGGTCACACAGGCCCCCTGTCTTTCTTGTTCTGAGGTCAGCTGTCTATCCTTTACATCAAGCTGATTCTCATGAAAGGAAGTATTAGTTTAATTATCCCCCTTTAATAGAGCAAAAACCTGAGGTTCAAAGTAGTTACATGAGTTATTCATGACATTCTTTCTAATTAGTGTAAAAGCCAAAATCCAAACTGAATATTACATTTAAAAAAAAAAAGAAACTTAATAAACATTAACAAAAGAGAACATTTCTGTTTACAAGGAACAACTAAAAAAGAGTCTTTATGAAACTGTGAATCTCTATTATTAAAAATTGAGAGAAAAACAGAGAGAGAGAAGCAGAGAGACAGAGTGAGAGAGACAAAGTGAAAGAGCACATAAGAACCATTCTTATTAGTGGCACATTCTTTCTTCTTTTTTCTATTTATCTCCACTCTTTACTTTCTTTTCTTTTTTGCATCACTTTCACTAATCTGACCATTATTCTCCTTCTCCTCAAAACCCCAACCCCAATATAAGCTCTTCATTTAAAAATATAACTTGAGTCAAACAATTTATATCAAACAATATTATCCATGTATTAAAATGTGTCATTCTGTCTGTAACACATCTCTTCTCTGTCTAGAGATGGGAGTAAAGCTTCTTCATCAGGTTTTAGAGTCATGAGTGGTGCTTGCATTAATCATAATTCTCAAACCTTTTTAAGTATTTTCCTTTTATTACGATAATCTTTGCATACATTTTTCTCCAGTTGTGCCCACTTTAGCCTACATTGCTCTGTAAACTTTAATGATTTTCTTTGTCATACTTGTCATTTCTTTGTAATGTTGTTTCAATATTGCCCATATCCATTTGGGGTTTTCTTGGCAAATATATTGATTTTCTTTCCCAAATCATTTCACAGATGAGGAACTGAGTTCAACAGGGTTAAGTAACTTGCCCAAATTCACACATCTAGTAAGTTTCTCCTTACTCCAGGCTCAGCAATATCTCCATTATAGTCCTTAGCTACCTTATTACTTTCAGTGGAATAATATTCCACTATATGCATATATTCTAAGTTGCTTAATTATCCTCCAATAGATACCTCCAATTCTTTATTACAAGAAAACTGCTATTGTAAATACCTTTCTTGCTTTTGGTCTCTTCCTTCTGTCTTTATCCTCCTTGGGATATCTAATAATGTTGTTACTTAATCAAAGTGTATATAGTTTGGTAGCTTTTAAGGTATCATTCCATATTGCTTTTCAAAATAAGTATGAATTTATAGATCCACCAAATATTTATTAGGACAACTTTCTTCTCACAGAACCTCAAACAATTTTCATTTTCTTTCATTGCCATCTTTTCCACACAGATATTCCTAGCATCCCTGTCTCAATTGGCTCTGGGTAACTCCAGATGATTTCCATAACTGGTTAATAGAAGTTCCATTTGTCCCAACCTTCTGAGTTTAGACAACATATCCACAGTGGCTTTAAATTTCTCTTGTGATCATATTAAGTCTTAGACGTCTAAATGAAGGATCAAAAACTTTTATTGGTCTGTCTCTGTCTCAATATAAAAATAGGAAAAATGCCTTTAGATTTTCTTAGTTTCCAAGATTTTTTGATCACCTTGAAATATAGTATTAACTATAGCATCTGCATTTAATTTAACCTCTCCCTTTTTAACGTCTTATTATAAAAAATTGCTGGAGAGTGCTAAATGGCTATGATCTTCAAATACCATTGAAAAGTAATAGACTTTCCCTTCCTGGAGGTCTTGATTCAAAAACTAAAAGAATATCTATAAGAATATTCTTAAAAAGGGTTCATCTGTTGGCATAAGTGCTTGGGGATTTGTCCCTATACTGAATTTAGATAATCTTTTTACCTCAACAATTAATCTTTATAGGATGATTTGTTAAAGATTCAAACATCTCATCATGTTTAAATACATCATTTGCTATTGTTGTTATTATTTTACTCTGGATCTATGATTCCTTCCATGTATCATATAAAGCAGATACATAATAATTTCCTGATTGTTTATATCCAATTCAGATGAGATAATAGACATTTTAATTTATACTTTCTGATGTTAAAATGAGCATTTGCCACAGTTCTTCAGAGTCATCAAAATAAAAATGAAAAAACAAGTAATAACAAAGGAAATGTTAATGTCTATTTGGAAAATTCAGTAGATCCATGACCTCTATAGCATATGCAGTCCCTTTACCAGGATCGAAAGCAATGTCTTCAAGCATTAATACTTTTTATGGTTATCATATATATCTTGTCATTAATCTCCCACTAAAGGTCCATCCAAGGTAATGGAGATTTGTAATAGTTCGTCAGTGATCTTCTTCAAGTTTCTTACGGACATATACATGCATTGCCACAAGCAAGGACATCAAGAAAATATCTCAATATTTTTCCAAAGTATGCAAATATCTGAGATCTCAAAAATAATTGAACTACACTCTTGTTAAAGAGAACTAAAGTATTCATCTGTTTCTTGCTCTGTCTACTTTGACTACTGAGGACAACAATACCAGTCAAAGCCTCTAAAACATCCTAAAGGACAAGTGAACTATTCTAGGGACAACATAGAGAGATATATACTTGGCTGCCCCTTTACTTGCCTCCAAATTGTCCTTTTGCAATTTTAATGTTTATACCTCAAAAAGGTTGGAGATTTGGGGAGGGCAAGAAAACTTTTATTTTTTTCTTTCTTTTTTTTTTTCCTTCTAATAAATCTCAGAATTATTCACAACAGGAGATTCTAATGAAAAAGTTTTACTATGTAAACGAGAACATCCATTAATGCAACTGCTGGTCCGACATCTAGTTCATCTCTGGCAATTTTCACTTCAGTAATTATTCTCTGAAAACCCAATTTGTCTAATTATCTTTCTGGCAAGCTTGAAATGAGGTCATATGTTAGGGAAAACTGCATTAATAATAGTAATAATACTTTACATTTGCATAGCATTTTATAGTTTTCAAAGCACTCTCACTCAAATTTTCTTTGATTGCTATTAAAAAAATTAAAAAGTGACATAAGTGGGATTGATATTCTTTTCCTCATTTTCCCAATCAGGGAACTAAAGTAAAAAGAAGTTAAGTGGCTTACTTGAAATCTCCTATCTGTTAAATGAAAGAATCAGAATCAGATATATTGCTAAAAATGACCTTAAAGATGATGTAGTCCACTACTCATCTTTGTATGGACAGTTAAGAGATATTATATATAGAATCCTAGGCTGGCATGAGGAACATGTATTCCAATCCTATCTCAGCCATTTAAAAGATATAATTCCATGTGTGAGTCATTTTAATATCTGTATGTAAAATGGGTTTAATGATTATTTCCAAGAATCATTACGAAAATAAAATGGCATAGTATTTTAAAACACTTGGTAAACTTTAAAGCACCATAGAAAAAAATATATAGCTATCATTAGAAATGAGGAAATTGAAATCTAATGAGTTTTAGTGATTTGCCCTGGAGACAGAGGTAGTATGTTGTAGCACTAGAATTTGAAGCTAGTTTATTTATTTTTTTTTCTGAATGAGAAATAACTTCTAGTTAAGAGAAACTGTTATATAATCAGTAAGTATATTTCCCCTCCTTCACATTGGAAGTGTTAACTTGAATAAGAAAAATCACAGATTTTTTAAGCTGGTAGGTATTTCAGTGTTGCTATTTGCAACTTCCATTTCAAGTCAATTCAATAAACTTTTATGAAATACCTACTATGTGTTAGGCACTCAAATCAGTTCCTGCCCTCAAATAGCCTACACTATAAAGGGACAAAGGGGGTTTATTGTTTTATAGAATAAAAGACAAGCTGAGTAACTAATGGAAAATTATAAGTTATCTGAGAAACTGAAAGTTCCAAGTAATCTATAAAGGAAGGCTTTGGTAAGATTTACTGCTCTATTTGCCAGTATTCTAGAAAAAAAAAATGGAGAAGCAATTAAAGGAGCTGAGTAGGTGTTGATTACACTTCAAAAATGGAATTAGTCGGCATGGTAATGATATTTTTAACTTATCTTCAGAAAGGCATGATGGCCACTGAAGTTAAAACCAAGCAGAGTTGTTGATGGAGAATGGAAAAGTATCTACTTTCAATCATTGTTCCTAGTTCTTATGTCACTGATAAAATATAACAAGTCTAATACCTTTTTAAAATGTCAAATTATAGTGAAAATATCTTTTATGTGTGATCCCTTGCTATTATATAAACTCCATTTTGTCATTAGAGAGACCCATTGTATTACTTTGAATTGTTAAAGTGTTGTAATTTCCTGTGGAAAATTATTATCTGACTTGCTGAAATCTCTCATATCTTGCCCTTTTTTGACTGTGCTCTAAGAGGTTGCTATATTTGGCATAAAGACACTGTCAAAATGGTCCAAAGTTGGAACATTGAGCATCTCTCAGATGTTTGAGAAGAATACCCCATTTTTGTATGGAGATTAACGATTTTCCTCAGAAACAAAGGAAAGGGGGGTTTCCATCAGGATGGTCAGAGGAAGACTCTGGGGAACAAAACCCCTCAAATATCCAACCAACAGAATAGTAACTGACAGTTTGCATACTATTTTATTGGATCGATTTTCAACTGATGTCCAGAGATTTTTTTCCCCTCTGATCCTAAGATATCATTGAACTTCTTTTACAAGATTCCTCTGTGCACCATCATTTTCTTTTAATCTGTTTCTATTTAATTTTTACTATTGCTACCTGCTTTGAGAACCATGGAAGTCTACCCACCCTTTGCCAGTGATAGTAATGAAACCTCTTGCAATGACTTCTTAAATCATTCCTTCCTAACAGAATCTAATTGAGCCATCTTCTTAAAGCAGTTACAAATGTTTCTAACAGAGATAAAACTTGGAAGAGTAGCAGGGTTCTTTGCTGTAAAGCACTGAAGTCTAGAGGACGACCTGGAATTCTAATACTCCTTCAGTTAAGAAGATACAACAGATTTAAAATATGAAGCCATCAAAATTACTATATTCTGAAAGCTGTTTTCTCCCCTTTGAGACAAATCTAATGCTACCCTTTTCCCAGAATAAGTTTCTCAAAAAAAGATTATTTGAAATTTATGCCAAAGATTTCTTCTTTGTACCCTTCCCATGGTAATTTTCATGATTCTTGCCTAAGAAACTAAAACTAGTTAATATCATGAGCTCCAATGAGATATATGATTCCATGTCATCTTTGAATTACCATCAAGAGTTAGAAGATTAATAGCATGGATAACTAAAATTTATGGATAAGCCAATCAGTTTATTCTGTACACTATTGTACAAAAGTTTTAATAAAAATAACCTGATTTTTAAGAAGTGATAAATGTATGTACATTTTTTGTTTATTTTTATTATCTCAGGTAAATCATGGATAGATAAGCCAAAAGACAATAAAATGTCCAGCATGGGGGAAATCCTGTCATAATAAGGAGGATAAGAAACAGAGATTGCATTTAATTTGTAATCATCATTATAATACAAGTTAAAGGTAGGAATATGGTGAAAAGGAAAGTGCCCTTACTTGGGTAATGGGGTGAATATAACTAAATATAACTGTGACCTCATTAACTTTGGAGTTCCTTCCAATGAAGCAGATCACATTCTATCTATCCCTCCACATCCTGTGTATTTCTTATCTATGTTCTCCCCAATATTTGTCACAAGAATATACCTAAAAGCTGAGGTCTACTACAATTTCTTCCAAAATTATCAAGGTTGCAGGGGAGCAATCTGGCTTTCCATCTGTCACCCCTCCTTTTTTCCAAATGATCAGCTTATATTCTATTTAATTCATAAAGTCTCTTGATGTCATTCTCTCCTGTTCTTTGCAGGTCCATGTTGGTTAAGTGCTGCAACTTGATAATACCTGGCATGTACCTCTCTGTTATGCTCTGTACAATACCCATCTGTAATGTTTTTGAGACAGGAGTAATCCAGATTTCTTGGCCATATGGCAATATTAGTAATATTATAAAGAACATTCTTTGCTTTTGTGGGGAATTTTGGATCTGTAAAAGAGCTTATCACAACTTCCCTTGCTCAAAATATGAAGGATGGATATATACTACCTTATTTTTTAAATGTTTTGCTGTTGTATTTAGATACCATATGTATTTCTCTTCAACATTACCATAATTCAATTCTTATGCAGATATGAAGCACACAAAACAAATAATATGAACAACAAAAATACAATGAAACAAATTAAAAAAAAAACAGCCATATTTAAACAAAGTCAACAGAGACAGAAACTGCATCTGGCAATGTATTATATATTCTATATCCATAGAGCACCACCTTTTTACCAAGGAGAAAATAAGTAGATATTCATATAAATATTATCTCCAGTACTGAGGTTTTTCAATATAATTAATATATTTTATTGTTTATAATATTTCTATATGCATTATGCCAGTCATCTTAGTGATTGATTCCATCATCTTCTCTGCATTATTTTATATCAATAGTCTCATTTCTAAGTTTGTAAAATTCCTTATTTGTATTTTAAAGTTTTATTTAAATGATGTTTTCTGTTACCAACATTCATCAATTACCATCACTCTATGAAGATTCTTAAAACAAAATAAAACAAGTACAACTTTCAGTTATCTCAAATAAATTTAATATTCTATATTTGTAGTACCCAACTACTTTCCCATTTTTAATAGATGTCTATTTTCTCTTTCTCCCATTCCTCACTCCATTAAAAAGAAAAAAAAAATATCTCCTAGTTATAAAAGCACATAATCAAGAAAAAGGTAGATATGTGTGTGTGTGTATCTGTTTCTGCATTCTAAGTCTATCACTTCTCTACAGGAGGTAGATACTACATTAACTCATCAGGCCTCTGGAATAATAGAGTATTATTGTATCAAAAAGAGCTTTCAGAGTTGTTTGTCTTTACAATGTTGTCATTATTTAAAGTAATCCATTTTTGTTCACTTCATTCTTTATCAGGTTAAATGATTTTCCAGACAGCCTTAGAGTCATCTATTTCCTTAATTCTTATTTCACAAAATTCCTAACACACAATCTTATTCATATGTTTTGGAGGCTGATTGGTGGCATGGTAGATAGCTTTCTGAACCTGAAAAAACCTCAGATATTATAATTGGATGATACTAAGCAAATCACTGAAGAACTATTGACATCACTTTTCAGGAGCTGTAAAATGAAGTTAATAGTAACACCTCTATGGCAGGATTGTTGGGAGAACCAAATGAAATATTTGTAAAACCATGTTCCTAAGCCTTAAAATAATAATAAATAATAAAATAATAAGCCTTAAAGGTCAATTTAAGTGTTACTATTACCATAACTACCACTTATTATTATTATTATTATTATTATTATTCTTTCCTCCTCCTCCTCCTCCTTTTCTTCTTCCCCTTCTTCTTTCTTCTTTCTTCTTCCTCTTTTTTCTTCCTTTTCACTTTCTTCTTCATTGTCATCTTCTTCTTGTTCTTCTTTTCTTGTTATTAGTTTTCTTTGTATTATTATTATTATATACCATAACTTATCCAACTGTTACTCAAGTGATAGATAACCCTTTAATTTGCAGGTCATTTTGCTACCACAAAAATAGTTGCTATACAAATTGCATAGCAAAGTATACTTGATATACTTTGGGTGTAGTGATACACCCAATGGGCTATAAAACTGCATACCCTTTGATCTAGCAGTGCCACTATTAGGTCAGTATACCAAAGAGATAATTTTAAAAATATACAATTAAAAGGATCTACATGTGCAAAAATGTTTGAAGCAGCTCTTTTTGTTATAGCAAGATACTGAAATTTAGGGGATGTCCACTAACTATGGAATGGCTGAATAAGTTGCAGTATTTCAATGTAATAAAATATTACTGACAGATTTCAGAAAAATCTAGACTTATATGAACTGATGCTGAGTGAATTGAACACAAACAGAATGTTGTACACAGCAACAGCAATACTGTGTGAAGAAAAACTATGATAGAATTAGTTCTACTCAGCAATACAGTGAGCCAAAATAATTACAATTGACTTGTGATAGAAAATGGCATTCATATTCAAAGAAAGAAATGTGGAGACTGGCTACAGATTAAACTATATTATTTTTACTTTCTTTGAAGATCTATTTCTTTCTTATGGCATAATAATTTTTGTGAGTACATTATTCCTGGTTGTAAAGGTTCTTTTCAAAATTATTTTTATATCTTTTTTTCAGTCTTCTCTTTTATGCTATCTGCCTTCTACAATCCTGATTGTAGCTCCTCAATATTTCAAAATACATTGTTTTTGTTTTTGTTTTTTTGTCAGGAATTCCTACATTTTGGCATCACTGTTCCTGCAACTTTTTTTTTTTTCACTTTTTGGCCCATTTATGGTAATCTCCATGGGCACTTTAACATTTTGTTGAAATATAAAATGATCATGGATTTGGGTTAATGATATTATGCATGCTATCATTCCTTGATCTGTTTTTCAAAGTCAATATTTTTAAATGGAATATATTAGATTTTCTTTTATTTTCTCATTCTTTTGACTTTGTTTTGTTCATTAAGTCATTATTGTCTCATGATATCATTAATTTCTCTGTAGTTCAGGAGGATTTTTAGAATTTTTTTATTAATACAAGGTTAAAGCTTTGTACTTCTTCCGTTAATCTGTTATTTCTCCATTTTCTTTTCCAAAGATTGTGTGTGTATGTGTGAACTCTTGCATCTTCTCTTTGAAGAATTATAATTGTTCTTTTAGGTAAGGTACTTTTTTGAGGTTTTAATTGTATGTGTGTTTGATTTATTTTATTCTTACAGATTTGTGCCTTGGTCATTCTTGCATTGTATAATATGACTTTACAATCCACAAACTATTCATTCAGCTTTTCCCTGGATGGTAAAGAACCATTTTACTACCAAATTTTAATTACAAGAGGGCTAATAACAAGCTACTATTTTATAGAGAGATGAAATGAGACATATTATTTTTAGACATGGCAAATATTGGAATTTGGCTACTAAGTTTTTGGTCAGGAGTCATAAATCAAAGGTTAGCAATTTACCTGAAAGACCATCATGGATCACTGAGACAGCACAATTATTTAATCCCCTAAATTTGGTGTAATTTGTGTGTGTGAGTGTGTGAGTGTGTGTGAGTGTGTGTGTGACTGCTATGCAAATTATTTTAAAGGATTTCACTTCAGACTTTTCCCCAATAATCTGAATAAAAGTTATTTTACTTTTTAAAAAAGGTTATTGACTTGCTACATGTGAGATTTTTTCACCTAAGTGGACTTCTAAAAAATCAAGAAATAGTACTCTTAAGGTAAGTATATTGGTATTTAAAGATTAAGCCATTGAGAAATTTGCTTATTCAGGGCAACTGGAGGACTCAGTGGATAGAACGCTGGAGACAGGAAAAAGGACTGAGCTTAAACCTGACCTCAAACATTTAACACTTGCTAGCTGCTTGACCCTAGGCTAGTCACTTAACCCCTATTACCTCACAGCAAAAAACAAAAAAAAAATTAAAAAAGGAAAGGAGAGAGAAAGGGAAATGTACTTATTCAATAATACATTTTCTTGTCTTAGAATAAGCTTAAAGTTTGAAATTCTATAAAATTTAATTTATTCCATTATGATAAGGGTACAGTGAAAATTCTAAATGTCTTGGCTTGGTATTTTCCATTTCCTAAATGGTTTCAGGAGAGCTGTTTTGGTCATTTATCAGTGTCTTATCCCAAGAGCTCAAACTTCATTTTATGTCTGATGAGCATAATATATGCATTCTTAATTCATCAGTGGCAATAGCAGATTGGTTTCAGAAAGTCAGAAATTAGCAACCCACAAAGAAAGTGCTTTGCAATCCCTGGTCAATGAAATCAATAAAATGATCAATTTGAAAGTTGAGCTGTTTTATTACAGAGTAATAAAATTTATTTAGAATTAAGTCAATCACATTAGGGCTCAGGGGCACCACCATTCCTAGGCACAGTCACAAATATTATTCTCTAATTCACCCAATTGCTCTCTCCCCCATGTCCTTTGAATATTTAGAGAAATGAACCTAAGAGGTATTCTTTCTCTTGAGACTCCTTGCATAATAAACTTTCATCCCTTAGCATTTGATTTTTATAAAAAATTCTGACAAAAATTTCCTCTAGTATGCAGTTTCAACATCATTGGAATTGCGAAGTAAATTCTATTAGGTCAGCTCAAAGAAATTTCAGTTTATTAGCATCTCAGGCATATATTAACACCAAGTGCCAATGAGAGAAGAAATTATTATATTCAGCTTTGAAGCAGTAGACAGGAGTACCATTTTTTGCTTATTCTGCAACAATGTCCTATACATCAGGATAGAAAAGATAGGTTCTATCCACTGAACCCTCCAACTGCCCTGAATAAATCCAACCATACTTTAATGAACAGGTCATCCCCCTCCCCATGGCAATACAAAAACTAGGAATATTATAAAGGAAGAAATTCTTTTAGGCAAAAATTTCAAATTCTTACATATGGTTTATTGCAAACTTTTCAAAATATTGATTTCTATCATGGAAGCTGTTATCAACCTTCTTAGCTTATTTTATCAAGAACCAAGACTGAAGAGAAAGTTTGATTTAATTCAGTTAAATTTGACAAAAAATTATTAAATGTGTTCAAAGGTCTGAGGATACAAATTTAAAAAAAAAAGAAAGGAAAAGTAAAGGATAAGGAAAACTATGCAATTTCAGAAGGGAAGAAATACTGGTTCCTAGAGATAATAGGGAAGACATTGTATAGGTAGATGAATCTAAATTATACTTTAAATGGAAGTTAGAGATACTTCAACCTAGAGATCAAAAGAATCAATTCTAAACATGTGTAAGGATGATTGCAAAAAGGCATAATAGGAGAAGAAGAAACATTAGAGGAAGCTTCTAGTGAGTCTATTTGTCTGCAGTGAAGATTGAGTGAAGGAAAAGAATTAAATAAGAAGAATGGAAAGTAAGTGGCTTAATTTGCTTACAAGTAGACTACAGTTTTCCTTTCCACATTATGGTAGTTAAGTGCAAGGCACTTCCATGATTTAGAAAAGCCATGTAAAATTTTGTGCTTCTCCCTTCATACTAGAGAAGTTTATTTTCTTTTTTTTTTTCTTTTTTTCTATTATGGAGTATTTAAAATAATTTTTCTTACATTTGTCTAAAATATTTGGTTATAGGGTCTATGTCATCTGTTGGCCTTGTGTCACCTCTGGCTTCCAAAAAACTTTCCCAAAATCCCCACTTATTTTTTCATGTCAACCCACAATATATTGAAACTCTAATGGGGAAAATCATTATGTGAAAGGAATAACTATATTCATTTTGGGAAAGAGAGGGTTGCTTGAAATAATTGAACATTATGTCATTGCTTACTCATTTGTAAATCGGAAATAGAATGCAGGTGTAGAATCTTATGCTATAAGGATAGAAAGTCATAATTACATGGCATTTTATGATTAACAAAATACCTTTCACAATGAAAATTAATAACTAAATTTGCAAAGAAAGAAACTAAAGCTGGAAAAGCAGAAGTTATTTGCACACAGCAAATCTTATAAAATAGGGTTTGAGGGTAAGTATCCTCCCTGTATCTCTGGCACTCTAGTCACTTTAGCATTCTATTTCGAAAAGTGAAATAAAAATGATGTCAGTATATAAAAATGCAGGGTTATAGTAAACAACTAAAAGGACTTAGAGACAAGAATCCTAGACTTTAAATTTCACTTCTGACTCTTGCTTTAACAATGTCTCCAGAACTTACCCTGCAGATATCAGAGAATCTTAGTTGGAAGAGAATTAAGTGATGAACTAAACTCACATTTACCCCCTCCTCACAAATGAGATCATCCTTCATCATATTCCTCCAAAAGCAATTTAGCTAAATTGAACTTGAACACATTCACTATGATTACAGAACTTTATTAGCAATGGTTCTTATAATTGCATAACAAGTTTACACACAGAGACATAATACTTTATTTAAAAATAAATCATAAATAACAAGATTTAAATATTAATCATACTGATTGTTCACCCTATAGTAGATGCCCATATACTTCTATTTCCTAAAGCCATTTTAAAAAATTCCACATTTTCAATATAGAAATAATAATTTGAGGAATTAAAGTAAGAATGTTTTTAAGAATGACTGACTGCCTGTGTGAATTTTTATGAAAAAATAATTTGCTATTTGTAAATTTTAATAGATTGTAGTTTTTGGATTTAAGAAATGCCATTATTTTATTATTATAATTTAATGATATAGTCTAAATCAAACATTTCTTGTGATAATTACAGCTTTGTGAAATGCATAATAATATTTCTGAAATTATTTTATTCTGGTAGCATCTAGCCAATTCTTGCCCATAGAAATAAATTAATGGAGTTTTTGTATCTCTTTTTTTATTTTTGACAATTCAGCTCTTTAAGGAAGTCTTTTTCTCCATGAAATGTTTGTGCCTCTTTTATTCAATTGAGGATACAAGGAGTTATTTCTTTAATATATTTTGTGTATTTGTACACAATGGTTTGTGTAACCACTTTTACCAAGTGGTTAATTGTCTTTTCATAATTTTCTTGTTACTCTGATTTCATTTTCTCCCTACTATTCTTAACTCTTTCTTTAACCCTTCTAGGAATTCTCATTGGACATGGGGGTCAATTGTATTTTTCTTTGCAATTTTACTTAAGGCTATTTTCACATTGTCTTTTTTCCAAATTTATTTCTGGGTCTTTCCTGCCAATGTAATAATTTTTTATTTTGTTTGTTTTGTTTTATTCTCAAGTTCTTTTTTGTTGTTTAATCACTTTCCCAGCTTATTTACAGATGTTGAATTTTATGTTAAATTGGGGCTCTGCTTACTTAAATGTATGGAGGGACTGTGCCAACCACAAGATTTTTTCATATGATGTTTTCCCACCTATTTCTGGGGAAATCTGCAAAATTTTAGCGAGAATAAGTTAATGCTATTCTGGCCGAAGTGTGGTCAGTGCTCTCCTAGTTTGAGTTATAGTCTTAGATGAACTGATACAATGTAGAACTAGAAGAACACTATACACAATAACATCAATAATGTTTGATGAAGAATTATGAAGGTCTTAGCTATTCTCAGCAATATAATGATACAAGTCAATCTCAAAGTACACATGATGACAATGTTATCTGCCTCCAGAGAGTTACTGTTATCTGAATATAAACTGAACCATCCTATCTATCATGATTTTCTTTTTCTTTCTTCCTTCCTTCCTTTCTTTCGTTCTTCCTTCCTTCCTTCCTTCCTTCTTGCACAAAATAATTGATATGCAAATGTGCTATATAATTTAAATATATAACTATAATCTATACTACATTGTTCTCAGGGAGATAGGAAGAAAGAGAGGGAAGGGCTCATAATCTAGTTCAAGTCATCTAATTCCAAAGGCTGTATTCTTAAAAGATTTGGTATGGAGAGAATGATAGAGATACACACTAAAGAAGCACAGGCTTAATTTTCTTTTTTTTTTTTTTAATTTTTTTATTTACCAGATATATGCATGCATAATTTTACAGCATTGACCATTGCCAAAACTTTTGTTCCAGTTTTTCCCCTCCTTCCCCCCACCCCCTCTCTCAGATGGCAGGTTGACCAATACATGTTAAATATGTTAAAGTATAAATTAAATAGAATATATGTATACATGCCCAAACAGTTATTTTGCTGTACAAAAAGGATCAGACTTTGAAATAGTGTATAATTAGCCTGTGAAGGAAATCCAAAATGCAAGCGGACAAAAAATAGAGGGATTGGGAATTCTATGTAGTAGTTCATAGTCATCTCCCAGGGTTCTTTCACTGGGTGTAGCTGGTTCAATTCATTCCTGCTATTGGAACTTATTTGGTTCACCTCATTGTTGAAGATGTACACGTCCATCAGAATTGATCATCATATAGTATTGTTGTAGAAGTATATAATGATCTCCTGGTCCTGCTCATTTCACTCAGCATCAGTTCATGTAAGTCTCTCCAGGCCTTTCTGAAATCATCCTGTCGGTCATTTCTTACAGAACAATAATATTCCATAATATTCATATACCACAATTTATTCAGCCATTATCCAATTGATGGGCATCCACTCACTTTCCAGTTTCTGGCCACTACAAAGAGGGCTGATACAAACATTCTTGCACATACAGGTCCCTTTCCTTCTTTAAGGTCTCTTTGGGATATAAGCCCGGTAGTAACATTGCTGAATCAAAGGGTATGCACAGTTTGATAACTTTTTGAGCATAGTTCCAAATTGCGCTCCAGAATGGCTAAATGTATTCACAATTCCACCAACAATGTATCAGTGTCCCTGTTTTCCCACATCCCCTCCAACATCGCACATTATCTTTCCCTGTCATTCTAGCCAATCTGACAGGTATGTAGTGGTATCTCAGAGTTGTCTTAATTTGCATTTCTCTGATTAATAATGAATTGGAACACATTTTCATATGATTAGAAATAGTTTCAATTTCTTCATCTGAGATAATTATCCAGAGATCTTAAAAGTAATTTCTCACTACCACCCCTATCAAGGGATAGAGGATCAGAAGAAAAAACATTAGATTTCTATTAAATTGTTTTAAAAACAACTTTTCAAAATAAAAGAAATAAATTAAAAAGAACCATGGAAGAAAGAAGTATACGTTGATTTTAAATAAAATAAACAGGATCTAGAAAACAACATATCCAATATTATCCTTCTCCAAATTTCCCTATTTTTTTTGAGGACAATATTACTATACAAATGGAAAGAAAGACAAGAACAGTAACTGAATTGATTAATAATAATGATTAAGGCTGGTCCCAAAGAAGAGATAAGAAAAACTTGCTTCAATCCCTTCTTTTACAGAGATGGGAGCATTGTGAACCATTACTTATATTCTAGGATTTAGTGAATATGTTGGTTAATTGTGCTAAACTCTTTTGCTATCTTTCTGTCTTTTCTCTCTGTGTGTCTACCTGTTTTCTCTCTTATATCATCATCATCATCATCATCATCATCATCATCATCATCATCATTATTATTATGAATCACAGGGAAATGATCCTAGCAGTAGTACAGTGAGACACAAAGACATGAAATGAAGATGACTGCCAAACTATGAGGAGCAATTAAGGTTTTTCATCTCTTGAATTCCAGTTCCATATTTTTACCTGTATTGTTTCTTCTCCAGTTGAATGGATTTTGAATTGAATATATCCCAAATGGAACTCATCCTCCTTCTTCCTAAATTTGTTTCTCCAAATTTCCCTATTTCTTAGAGGACATTACCATCCTTCATATCACTCAGTCTAATAACTCCTTTAGCTGTTCCTTCTCTTTAAACACAAGTAAAATGAGTTCTTCAAATGCTATTTACTCCTTATCCATCTTTCTCATTTTTCCCCTTTGCTAACTCACTACCATAATTCAAGCTCCTATCTCTTACTTAAAATGTTATAATAATGAATGATTGATCTCTCAGATTGCAAATTCTCTTCTCTCCAATTTATCCTCTCTTTATTTTTCAAAATAATTATCTACAGATATAGAATTGTTAAGCTATTTCTCTGTTCCCAACCTTCAGTAACTCCCTATTGTATTATTCAGTATGCCATGTAAGGCCTTCCACAATGAGCTTCTGCCAACAATTCTAGCTTCCTTTTTCATATAGTAAATATCAAAGACAAACTGGAATACTTGTTTTTTTCCTAAATTCATTATTCTGTTTCTTGCTTTTGTGGCTTTTCACAAATTATCCTGGATACCTGAAATGCATTATAATTCCATTCTCTACCTTTCAGGAACTCTTTTCTTCCTTTATCCTTTAACTAAGATGATACCATTTCTGGGAAGCCTCCTCTGGGTCTTACAAGTTTTATGGTTCTCTTCTTCATGTTACTATTTACATGTTTTATTTTCGAGTAGACCATGAGGTACCTGAGGACAAAAGCAGTTTTCTTTTTTTTTCTTTCCAGCCCCAGAATCTGAATGTGGGGAGCACATAATAAATGTTTGTTGAATAAAATTAAACCAATTTACATGAATAAAATGTGATATGTCAAGAGTTAAAATACATTAATATTGGCAGGAACAAAACAATGACAAATTAATTAATCCAGATGAATTTAGAGTTCTATTATAAGAAAATAATTTGTTAGCTTAAGTAAAGGCTTTGTCTTGACAATAAGCATTATAATGTAAAAATATTGATTTACTCTAGTCTAGATCCTACTATAAATGCAACTTTAGCAAAATTCAAACCCATGATTAAATAAAAAGCATTAATAAATCTTAGGAACTTAGTTCAAAAAAAATAAAAATTAGAATTGATAGCAAAATTATAAATAATTGAAGGCCCCTAGTTTTCTCTATTAATTGTACCTTGAATAGTCATTGGTGATATGCATATCTCCTATGTGTCATTGTTTTACGATGGGTGTTATAACTATATGAAGCAGAATTATCTAAGTTAAGCAATTGAAAATAATTAGCTGAGAAGTTAATTCTACAAATCACCTTAGAACACAAAATGCTAAATTTCTAACAATGCAACAAAGGAAACAGAGGCGTTCTTTTTCATTTTCTTGCTCTTTGTATTGCTGAATCAAGTTTAAAAATTGAAATGTCAAAGGAGTCAAATATTAACCAAACAAAAAACCTGTTTTAATCATGAAATTGAAAAAAATAATAATTACTACAACATCAATATGATTTACACATATGCACACACATACACATACATTTTATTTTATTTTTTATCATAGCTTTTTATTTACAAGATATATGCATGGGTAATTTTTCACCATTCACAATTGCAAAACCTTTTGTTCCAATTTTTCCCCTCCTCCTCCCCACCCCCTCCCCCAGATGGCAAGTAGACCAATACATGTTAAATATGTTAAAGTATATATTAAATACAATATATGTATACATTTCCATACAGTTATTTTGTTGCACAATAAGAATCGGGCTTTGAAATAATGTACAATTAACCTGTAAAGGAAATCAAAAATGCAAGAGGACAAATACAGAGGGATTGGAAAGGCTATGTAGTAGTTCACACTCATTTCCCAGAGTTCTTTCGCTGGGTGTAGCTGGTTTTATTCATTATTGAACAAATGGAACTTATGTGGTTCATCTCATTGTTGAAGAGAGCCATGTCCATCAGAACTGATCATCATATGGTATTGGTGTTGAAGTATATAATGATCTCCTGGGACTGCTCTTTTCACTAGCATCAGTTCATGTAAATCTCTCAAGGCCTTTCTGAAATCATCCTGCTGGTCATTTCTTACAGAACAATAATATTCCATAACATTCATAGACCACAATTTATTCAGCCATTCTCCAATTGATGGGCATCCACTCAGTTTCCATTTTGTGGCCACTACAAAGAGGGCTGCCACATATGTTTTTGCACATATAGGTCCCTTTCCCTTCTTTGAGATCTCTTTGGGATATAAGCCCAATAGTAACACTGCTGGATCAAAGGGTATTGAACAGTTTGATAAGTTTTTGAGCATAATTCCAAATCGCTCCCCAGAATGGTACACATACATTTTATTAAAAAGGTATCATTCTTGGAAAAGGCAAAATATACCTTTGATAATTAAGAAGATATTGGTTATTTCTCATTTTGGGATCCTGGTTTTATCATCTTCTAAATGATATTACAACGTGATATTTAATGTTACTTCTAATTCATAATGGGTTTTCATGAACTTGTGGTTAAATAAGCTTTTAAGTTTTTTAATGCTCAGTTGTTCCATAATTCTAATTACATAATAGTTAGGCTCTAAAATATCATTATGAGTAAAATTGAATAAACTGTTTATAGTTTAGAATTCTTAAAATTTTTTCTTGGATGGGTCAAATATTTGATGTAAGCAAATTAAATGGATTCAATTTCTAATATAGACTCCATGATTCAAGCCATCATCATTGAATAGCAGTGGTACAAACTGAGACTTACCAAAGAAAGGTATAGTGGAGAAAGGAAAATGTGATTTCAAATCATTTAACCTCTCTGATCTTAATTTCCTAATTTGTAAATTAGGAACAACAATAATAGATACAAAAAAATGATGGAAGATTCAAAACAGCTAATATTGTCTAATACTTCATAAAGATTAAAATCAATAAAAATCGATAAAATTGATTAGCATGATTAAAGTTCCTATTTCATTGCTATGAAAAATTGTGAGGCTTTTTTTGTTTATTTTTATTTGTTGAGGGGCCTCAGCTTGTAACTTGTTATTTTAAGCATTAAATATCTAGTTCTCCCAATTACTTAATTATCCATTAGATGGTTAATAAACATAATAATGTTGTGGTCCAAGAGGGGCTCCCAAAACGTTGGGGTTCTAAACCAGTGTCATGAGATGTCTCAATTGAATTGTAGGCTCAGACTTATTTCCAAATCAAGGGACAAAGTTTATTATAGTTGTAACTCCAATTAACACAAGCTAAGTTCCAAAATAAGTTAGCAAAGAACCAGGACCAAGAAGATAAAATTTTAAGAAAAAGTTAGAGAGATCAGATATGCTAATTTTATGGCTTAGAGGTGGAGTTGGGGAGTGGTCTGGTATGGAATTCATCATTATCTCATAACCTTTGTGATAACTGACCCACAGATTGTTATCTGACAGCCAGCAATGTTTGTGGAACTACACTCCTCCCAAGGTCAGGTAGCCTTAGGGTTATTGCTACCTACTGCTTAGAAGCTATACCACATCAATAAGAATCATCAAGAGCTATATGTGTTTAAAGGCCAACTTGAACTCATGAACACAAATCTTCCTGATTCTAAGCCCAGTGCTTTATCAATAACACCTAGATGTCCAGGTATTATTTAAACTCATTTCAATCCAAGAAACATCTATTAATTGTCTTTTACTGAAGACCTCAAAGATCTAATCTTCTAGAATTTACATTAGTATTTAATTTATATTTATTATTATTATTAATTTATTTATTTGTTTGTTTATTTTATTAATTTTATTTTATAATTATAACTTTTTTTGACAGTACATATGCATACATAATTTTTTACACCATTATCCCTTGTACTCCCTTCTGTTCCGAATTTTTCCCCTCCTTCCCTCCACCCTCTCCCCTAGATGACAGGCATTCCCGAACATATTATCCCTAGGTACAATATGTATGTGCAGAAATGAATTTTGTTGTTGTTGTTATTGCAAAGGAAGAATTGGATTCAGAAGGTAAAAATAATGTGGGGAGAAAAACAAAAAATACTAACAGTTTACACTCATTTCCCAGTGTTCCTTTTCTGGGTGTAGCTGATCCTGTCCATCATTGATCAATTGGAATTGGATTAGCTCTTCTCTATGTTGAAGATATCCACTTCCATCAGAATACATCCTCATACAGTATCATTGTTGAATTGTATAATGATCTCCTAGTTCTGCTCATTTCACTCAGCATCAGTTGATATAAGTCTCTCCAAGCCTCTCTGTATTCATCCTGTTGGTCATTTCTTACAGAATAATACTATTCCATAATATTCATATACCATAATTTACCCAACCATTCTCCAATTGATGGGCATCCGTTCATTTTCTAGTTCCTAGCCACTACAAAAAGAGCTGCCACAAACATTTTGGCACATACAGGTCCCTTTCCCTTCTTTGGAATCTCCTTGTGATATAAGTGCAGTAGTAGCACTGCTGGATCAAAGGGTATGCACATTTTGATAACTTTTTGGGCATAATTCCAGATTGCTTTCCAGAATGGTTGGATTCTTCCACAATTCCACATCCCCTCCAACATTCATCAATTTTTGTTCCTGTCATCTTAGCCAATCTGATAGGTGTGTAGTGGTATCTCAGAGTTGTCTTAATTTGCATTTCTCTGATCAATAGTGATTTGGAACACTTTCATATGAGTAGAAATAGTTTCAAAATCATCATCTAAAAATTATCTATTCATATCCTTTGACCACTTGACAATTGGAGAATGGCTTGATTTCTTATAAATTAAAGTCAATTCTCTGTATACTTTGGAGATGAGGCCTTTATCAGAACCTTTAACTGTAAAAATGTTTTCCCAATTTGTTGCTTCCCTTCTAATCTTGTTTGCATTAGTTTTGTTTATACAAAAGCTTTTTTAATTTGATATAATCAAATTTTTCTATTTTGTGATCAATAATGGTCTCTAGTTCTCCTTTGGTCATAAATTCCTTCCTCCTCCACAAGTCTGAGAGGTAAACTATCCTATTTTCCTCTAATTTATTTATGATTTTGTTCTTTATGCCTAAATCTTGGACCTATTTTGAGCTTATCTTAGTATGTGGTGTTAAATGTGGGTCCATGCCTAGTTTCTGCCATGCTAATTTCCAGTTTTCCCAGCAGTTTTTGTCAAATAATGAATTCTTATCCCAAAAGTTGGGATCTTTGGGTTTGTCAAACACTAGATTGCTATTTTTATTCACTGTCTTGTCCTGTGATCCTAACCTATTCCACTGATCAACTAGTCTATTTCTTAGCCAATAGCAAGTGATTTTGGTGACTGCTGCTTTATAATATAGTTCTAGATCAGGTAGAGCTAGGCCACCTTCATTTGATTTTTTTTTTTTTTTCATTACTTCCCTTGAAATTCTCGACCTTTTGTTCTTCCATATGAATTTTGTTGTTATTTTTTATTAGGTCATTAAAATAGTTTCTTGGGAGTCTGATTGGTATAGCACTAAATAAATAGATTAGTTTGGGGAGTATTGTCATCTTTATTCTATTCGCTCGGCCTATCCAAGAGCACTGAATGTCTTTCCAATTATTTAAATCTGATTTTATTTTTGTGGCAAGTGTTTTGTAATTTTGTTCATATAATTCCTGACTTTCCTTTGGTAGATATATTCCCAAATATTTTATATTATTGACAGTTATTTTGAATGGAATTTCTCTTTGTATCTCTTGCTGTTGGATTGTGTTGGTAATGTATAAAAATGCTGAGGATTTATGTGGATTTATTTTGTATCCTGAAAATTTGCTAAAGTTCTGAATTATTTCTAATAGCTTTTTAGCAGAGTTTTTGGGGTTCTCTAAGTATACCATAGTGTTATCTGCAAAGAATAATAGTTTCATTTCCTCATTACCTACTCTAATTCCTTGAATCTCTTTCTCGGCTCTTATTGCCGAGGCTAGTGTTTCTAGTACAATATTGAATAGTAATGGTGATAGTGGGCATCCTTGTTTCACTCCTGATCTTATTGGGAAAGGTTCCAGTTTATCGCCATTACATATGATGTTTACTGACAGTTTTAAATATATACTCCTTATTATTTTAAGGAATAGTCCATTTATTCCTATACTCTCAAGTGTTTTTAGTAGGAATGGTTGTTGGATTTTATCAAATGCTTTTTCTGCATATATTGATATGATCATATGTTTTTTGTTAATTTGGTTATTGATATAGTCGATTATGCTAATAGTTTTTCTAATATTGAACCAGCCCTGCATTCCTGGTATAAATCCCACTTGGTCATAGTATATTATCCTGGGGATGATTTTCTGAAGTGTTTTTGCTAATATCTTATTTAAGATACATTTTTGTTTTAAGACTTAGCCTGCTGTAATTGGACTTACAACTGTAATAAACTTTGTCCCTTGATTTGGAAATAAGTCTGAGCCTGCAATTCAATTGAGACATCTCATGATACTGGTTTGGAACCCCAATGTTTTGGGAGCCCCTCTTGAACCCCAATATTATTATGTTTATTAACCATGTAATAGATAATTATATAATTGGGAGAACACAATACTTAATGTTAAAATAACATAAATTTATATCACTGAAACTTCCCTAGTGTTTGAAAGTCCCTATATTACAAATTTTCTCATATCATGTGGTCCTAACTAAAATCCTTGGGAATCATTCTTTTTTCTAATTTCTGAATCTTTATGGTAAAGAAACAAACTTACAAATCTTTGTGTTGATCATCTCACTTGAAAATTAGATATACTCATTTCATTCACTGTGCATTATTAGGATTTATGCTGCATGTAATTTATATCTCCTTCTTTATATATGTGTTCTTTTTCCAGTACCTTGCAACAAGCCAACACTTGGTCAACCAACTGAATTGAGTTGTGTGGAATTAAAGTGCTTTATAAAAAGTAATAACAGCCAAAAGCTGATTGGTTCCCAAGGAGTTCTCCCAAGAGTTTGAGAATTGCCTAAAGATAAAAAAAAAAAAAAAAAAGTTTGCTTGATAGTTCCCATGCAAAAGGATGGCCTTGAGACTTCTGAGATTCTAGATTATGCTGTTATTGCTTATATTTAGTTCTCAAAGAGAAGCGTGACACTAGGGAGGTCATACCAGGACATGCAACTAATTGGATTTAATGGAGGAGGATTGTGCAGGGTCACATTCCTCACTTCCTCTCCACAGCCATCTGGGTCCAGCAGCAAGTTTTAGAACAAGCTGACTCAAGATGCTCCAATGAAATTGGAGACATTGGGTTTTTTTAAGCTAATATCTTCAGCAAGTTTCATTTTAACTGAGGCTGCACTGACTCAGTGATTAAGACTGGGTAGAAATTGAGGCAAAGAATTTCCTCTATTTCCAATAGATAGATAAATGGATAGATAGATAGATAGATAGATAGATAGATAGATAGATAGATAGATAGAAAGAGAGATAGATAGCTCTATTATGAATCTGGGAGAAGACACTCAGGCTTTCTGGTCAAAGCAGAAATAATTATACTTTCTTTCTTTCTGAGTAAATTAAGATCCAAATGAGTGAAGTTTTCTCAAAACCTCTATGAGATGGAATAAATCAGACCTTAGGCCTAAGTCCTATGATCCCTATTTCCAAAGTCTCCAGGTAAGAGGAAATCACATAGTCTCAAACCATAACAGTCTCTAAGGTCAGACCCTAGGTCAACTTCAGAAAGTGACAGGAAGTGATGTGACCCATAGGAAGCATTGATCACCATTGGTCAATAATGGTTACTTCCTTTTTTATTCTATCTAATGAAAAGAATTGGGTCTTTTGCTACTTAACCAGCTTTACTATTTCTGGCTCCTCAGGTCTTGCACATGGTGAGAGCTGAGATAACTCCCAGGTGTGACTGGGCCTCTCCCTACAGGGACTAAATAAATGCTTTCTCTTTGTACCTCAGGTGTTTCTGAGTAGTTAATTTGTTTAAGGGAATCTAGCACCCATCACACACACAATGACCAAATGGAGCTAAATCAAAACCAATCTGATTTCTAGATTAGGTAGAAAGCCAATAAAAAAAATTGACTTTTCAGCATAGTACTGTGAAACCTTCAAGCTAGAACAAATTCTTGTATTGTTCCTTCAGAAATAAAATTATCCAGCAAACCATGAATGGTTTCATAATTCCCTCAGGAGAAAAAAAAAGGCTAAAGTAAAAAGTGCTAAAAAGTAAAGAGAAAGCTTATTCATACCCCTTGATAGTTGTGCATTTTTGTATATTCAAAAATATTTACATAAAATATATTTATATGTAAAAAGGTTAAATGCTACAAAATAATTAAATAATTATTAAATGTTAACTCTATTGTACATATGATGTGGCTGATACAGCACCAAATTATAGGCATCAGAGAATGGTAGACACCAAATGTTGGGGTATGACAGTGTGTGGGACAGTAGCAACCACTAAAACAGTCAGAAGTGAGAGTATGAGTGTAAGAAAAAGTTTTTTGTTTTTCTTTTGGTTTTTTTTTTTTTTTTCCCTCATGAGAAGCTCTGTAGTCTCTAACACACAAAGAGTGGTTTGAGAGAGAGACACACAAATACTCAAGCAAAGGACATTCCTGTCTTTATTCTTCAAGCCTTGGGTCCTTTCCTCATTGGCTAGGGTTTCTAAAGTACAGGTTCTAAAAAAAAAAAAAAAAAAAAAAAAAAAAAAATTGTAGAAATCCTGAAGCTATCAAATGCTTAATAGAGTGTTTCCCATTAAATTCAGTTCCTGACCCTAAGGAGTTTCCATTCTAAACAGGCAAAAGAACAAGAGGTTTGCTGATCTCAGGGCCATGACTGGGATTTCTGGCAGGATATAGCAAGTTGAGGCTGCCTAAGACTTTTATGGAAAATGGACTTAAAGAGTTTGACATAACTTGGATTTCTGACTGGATGATCCTTACAGAGGGTGGGACCAAGGAGCTAAACTGATTTCTATCAGAGCCTTTTCCTCACCTGCCCCAGGGAACAATTCCATCAATGTTCTAATTCTTCTTTTCAAACTACACCTAGTTGATAGGGTATAGGTTCTAGGGGGAAAATAGCAGTAATCCTGAGACCCTCTGACCTTGGAGTACTGTTATTCTAACAATATCTCTACCAATAATTCTAAAATCTTCTGGCCTTAGAATAGTCCTACAAACACTGCAGACTGTCAGACAGATAATATACTGGTCAATGATAACCAAGTTCCTGACACAATAGTGAATAGACCACCCCTCAAACCTACCTGTAAGCCATAAAATTAGTGAAGTATCAAGAACCTCTGGTCTCTCTAACTTTGTCTTATAAATATATCTTCTTTCTCTGGGTTCTTTGTTAAATCCTTTTGGAACTTAATCTGCTTCAATTGGCATTACAATTACAATAAACTTTGCCCCTTTACTTGGAGATGTGCTCAAGCATGCACATTCTTTTTAGGCAGCTCACAACACTGATCTTCAACCCCCAATCTTTTAGGCTCTCCTTTTGAATCTCAACATAGTTATCCAGGACCTCATCATTTGTGTATCATACATACATTTATAATTTAATGATATAATTGGATAAGCATTGTTTCTAAATATGTGGGGAGAATGTGAGTTAAGTATAATGTGAATATCTAAATGGTTAAGGGAAGTTAAATCATGGGAATTAAAGTAGTACAAGAAAAAGGATGCTTGAAGATGCTCATCTAGATCTGTTACTCTGACTAACTTAAGTTTTATCTGGTCTGATCCTGGGTAAGCCTTGAAATTGTTGTCTGCCTCATTTTACTCAATTGTGAAATGAAAATACTAATAATACCCCACATTCCTGAATTTTGGGGAGGATAATACGAAATATTTGTTAAAAGGTCAGCACCATATCTGGCATATAGCAGATGCTATATAAATATTTAGCCTTTCCATTCCCTTAAGATTCCCTGCTCCTTATTCCTTTGCCTTTACTAAAACTGTTTTTTCTTCTTCATTCAAAAAATGCCACCTCTATTCTCACTGTGTAATTTAACAATCTAAGATTCTACTCAGGTTCATGAAGCCTCCTTTGTTTTTTCTAGTGTAAAAGTCATCCTTCTCCAAATTTCTAGCAGAATTTTGGCTGGAGCTTTTCTTTGTACTCATTCATATAATGTAAGTATATTAAGAATAGGGCCTCAACTTTATTTTGGCTTGATCTTGTCTTTCTATGAGGACTTATACTTTAACCATGGCCTTCTATTTCCCAGAAACATTTGCCATTTTCTGTACTTTTAATACTGAAAGGTTTTTGTTTGTTGATATTCTTTTCTTTTGCTTGAATAGAATGATAAAATTGTTTTATCTGACATTGGTAATAAGAAAAAAAATTACTTCTCTTTTATCTAATTTTCTAATTATATCTTAAAATTTCAATATAACTAATTTTACTTGAGTTTTCCTTTGCCATGTCAGTACTTATTTTATGTCAATAATTATTTTAAAAATTAATCTCTTGATCAATATGTTAGTGTTAATTGGCTCATAAAATTAATAAAACAAATTTGTGCTTAGATGATATACTGAGCTTTATGGTTTTAAAGAAAATTTGAAGCATAAAAAGTTATTTCAACAAAGTTCTGAAGAAACTAATACTTTAAAACAGGTTAACCCTTTTGGACCTAATACATTCAAACTCTTGTAATTTTAAGTAAACTATTTTCCTGAAGTTTTTTTTTTTTTCTTCCTTTTTTTTTTTTTTTTTTTTTTTTTTTTTATTCATGGCAGCTTCAACAAAATTTTAATTATCAGTTTGTTGACTACCAGAAAAGTCATAATTGTTTTAGTAAAGCATTTGATATAATTTCTATTTTTAAAAATCTACTTTCTTAGAGTGTTCCAAATCACTACTGATCAGAGAAATGCAAATTAAGACCACTCTGAGATACCACTACACACCTGTCAGATTGGCTAAGATGACAGGAACAAATAATGACAAATGTTGGAGGGGATGTGGGGAAATTGGGACACTAATACATTGCTGGTGGAGTTGTGAAAGAATCCAGCCATTCTGGAGAGCAATCTGGAATTATGCCCAAAAAGTTATCAAACTGTGCATACCCTTTGACCCAGCAGTGCTACTACTGGGATTATATCCCAAAGAAATACTAAAGAGCGGAAAGAAACATATATGTGCCAAAATGTTTGTGGCAGCTCTTTTTGTTGTAGCTAGAAACTGGAAGATGAATGGATGTCCATCAGTTGGAGAATGGTTGGGTAAATTGTGGTATATGAAGGTTATGGAATATTATTGCTCGGTAAGAAATGACCAGCAGGAGGAATATAGAGAGGCCTGGAGAGACTTAAATCAACTGATGCTGAGTGAAATGAGCAGAACCAGAAGATCACTGTACACTTCAACAACAATACTGTATGAGGATGTATTCTGATGGAAGTGGAAATCTTCAACATAAAGAAGATCCAACTGACTTCCAGTTGATCAATGATGGACAGAGGTAGCTACACCCAGAGAAGAAACACTGGGAAGTGAATGTAAATTGTTAGCACTAATATCTGTCTGCCCAGGTTGCATGTACCTTCGGATTCTAATGTTTATTGCGCAACAAGAAAATGATATTCACACACATGTATTGTACCTAGACTATATTGTAACACATGTAAAATGTATGGTATTGCCTGTCGTCAGGGGGAGGGAATATAGGGAGGGGGGGTAATTTGGAAAAATGAATACAAGGGATAATATTATAAAATATATATATATATAATTTAAAAAATCTACTTTCTTGTCCTAATTACTTTTAAAAACATGATTTTATAATACTCTGCTTTCATATGTATTAAAAATTCTCTATTTTACATGTCTATACCTTGTACATTTTATTTTTGGTTTACTTAAACAATTCAGTTCGCAAAATGTTCTTGCAAATTGAAGTTTATTTACTTCTTAGTCACAAGTCTTTCTCTTTGTGGAGGCAATTCTTAAGTCAGATAAATAAAAATTGTCAAATGCTCCTGAAAATCACTGATATATAAAGGATGATTTGAAGCTTCAATCCCTCTTTTTTACTGATGCTTGTTAACAAGTTCCATTTCCACACACACACCACTTTTTTTTTTTTTTTTCCTCTTCTCTTATAAACCATAAACTTGTCACTCTCCAAGAAAAAAGTGATTAAAAACTGTTCCACTTTTTGGAATTTAGATACATTTTTCTCTGTCAATTCAACATTCTTCTCCTTTCTTTAAATACCAAATCAAATGTTTTTCTAGGGTTCTTACAATTATAATATTCTCCAATTTCCAAATCATGAGTTGCATTTTTCAGTTCTTCAAAATATTTCTCATCAAATGGTTTTATAATAATAACATACAGTTTTAAATATTAATTTTGACATTCTAAATGGATTACATTCAAGGCCAATTGCTTGATCAAATTATATTTTAAAAATAAAAATTTGATTTTGTAATTCCTATACATATTACTTTGAAATCAAATACTGTATGACAACACACTAATAATCTCAAAACCAATAATCTATATCTAATTTCCCCCAGAGCTAGTTTTATCATAAGGGCTACCTTTTTTTTTCCCTCAGTTCCTGCTTTATGAAATATATATTCCTCAAATATACCCATCTCTTCTTTTTACAATTCTTAGCAAAGTGACTTCTTCTTTTTCAGATAGTAGAAATATCTTGCCTGGTCCAAAGACTTAAATTTCCTTCCCTTCTATCTTTTCCCTCATAATCAAATTGAATTATATCTTTTTTTTAAAGTTGTTTATTTTCAAAACATATGCAAAGATAATTTTCAACATTCACCTTTTCAAAACCTTGTGATCCAAATTTTATTCCTTTCCTTCCCTCCATCCACTCCTCTAGATGGAAAGTAATCCACTATCTTAAACATTTATATTTCTTCCATACATATTTCCACAAGTATCATACTGCATAAGAAAAAATCAATCAAAAAAGAAAAAAAAATGAGAAAGAACAAAATGAAAGCAAACAACAACAATAAGTGAAAACATCATACTGTGATTCACATTTAGTCACCACAGTTCTCTCTCTGGGTGCAGATGTCCCTCTCTATCACAAGACTATTGGAAATGGCCTGAATCACCTCATTGGTGAAAAGAACCATATCCATCAGAATTGAACATCATATAATCTTGCTATAGTTGTGTACAATGTTCTACTCGGTTCAAACATCAGTTCATATAAGTCTCTCCAGGCCTTTCTGAAATCTTGTTGATCATTTCTTAATAGAACAATAATATTCAATCACTTTCATACACTATAACTTTCTCAGACATTCTTCAACTGATGGGCATCCACTCAGTTTCCATTTCCTTGGTACTACAAAAAAGGCTGCTACAAACATTTTTGCACACATAGGTCCTTTTACCTTTTTTATGATCTCTTTGGGATAAAGGCTCAGTAGAGACACTGCTGGATCAAAGGGTTTGCACAGTTTGATAGCTCTTTGGGCATATGAATTATATCTTTTAATTCATCATTTCCTTTCTCATTCTACCCTTTTGCAAGTCTTAACCAAAAAAAAAAAAATCTTAATTTCTACTTGACAAAGCTAAATTGATCATTTAAGCATTGCAAGGATCACTCAAATTTAAACCTACATAATGTTTAGTCTTTGCACAATCTACCACAAAGAATCCACACATTTAAGGAAGACATAACTTGGTCAAGCAATTCCCAGGGTACATCTTCCAGTCCCTCATAGATTTCCAAATGTCTTTGGATTCCTCATTCAATGTATTCTTAAACAATAACATGTTTTGGACTACTTTCTTGCCTCTAAAAGAAGTCCCTGTACTTTGGCCAATACTTTTTTATTGACTTTACATCAATACCTCCCATTAAGTTAAAATAAATCCTTAAGAAGGGCAATTGGATGCTTGACCTTCATCTGAAGCTACTTTCAATGGGTTCAAGGACAAGCTCCTGGGAATCCCCTATCCTTTTTACTTACATCTTTCCTAATTGCTATTTTGCTTTAGATATTTGATCCCTTTAAACATTTTTCAGAGGATTTGTGTCTTCCAGATTAGCCTCATTTAACTGATGGCTGTATAGGAGAGATATTGATCCATACCTCTATCTGCAGAAGAGAAGTTTCACCCCCTGGATAGTGCTTGGTTTAATTCATATCCATCTCCACTCTTTCATGACTGGGCCTTTAGTCAGGATAAGCTCTACTCCCCATGAAGCATTTATAGAAGATGAGATCTTCATCCCTATTCTCAAATGAATTTGAGTCCCAATTCTTTGAAGGCCCAATAATGCAATCTTTGCTTTTCTAGCTTCAAAAATGTTGTTGCTTTCTTTCTCTCTTGGACTTCATTAAAATAAAAGGACCTTCTACCTTTTTCTTGTGTACTTTAATCCATATCAAGGCACTTATCTGAGATTGCCCAGATATATGCAAAAATCTCCTGAGATCAACATCCTGCTTTTGTCCAATTCTCCTGTTTTTGTCTTATTTTCCCTTCTCTATATAAACCTCACTCTGCTGGTGATTGCCTGTTTTCCTTAAGGAGGAAACCTACAGGGTGTATCACCCTTTACCCCAAATACATGTCCACCAAATAAAGGCCTATACTTGATTTAGAGATGGCTTGAGCCTGAATTCTTTCAGAAATAACACTTCAATTTTCATCAAGATACCCAAGTTAATGGCATACTCCAATATTTCCATTCTGCAAGCTCTGTAACTACAAATAAGACTTGAAGAATTTACAAGTTTCTATAACTTTAATCCAATCTCAAGGATTTCTTAAGCAAATTTGTAAATGTCATGTATGGTGGTTAAACTTACAAGAGTGGAGATACAAGTCACAAGACAAATATAGAGGCACAAGACATAAGAATAGAATTGTTGCCTTTGTAAACTGAGGTTACCTGAGTAAACTTGCAAAGGTAAGGAATTTACACTCACACAGAGAAGAATTAAAAAAGGAACCAATTTTCAATATCATATCTTCAACTTTATATCTCTATGATAGGGTTGGCACTAGACTTGATGGTACTTTCAGGTAGTCTAAAAGTTTGCAGGTTACTTTTATTGCGATCAGTGAGGTAATGTTCAAGATAAATTGAACTTTTGTATATTTCTTTATGTTTTATAGAAAGTACTTTACCTGTATTATTTTATTTCATCCTCATAAAAACTCTAATTAACAGGTGCTATTATTATTCCCCCTTTCAAATATAGGGAAACTGAGGCTGAGAAAGATCATATGACTTGCCCAGATTTTCATAGCTAAGTGTTTGAAGCAGGATTCAGACTAATGTTTCCCTCACTCCATTTCTCTAAATACTCTAAAACTGGAGCATGTAGTTGCCTGAGAACTTTCATTTTTATAAGTATTGTATAGAGATAGTATTTTCTAGTAGATAGAGATAATAATGAACTTAGAGTTCAGACTTGGGTTTATATGTTGTCTCAGATACTTGCCTATACAATTCACTCCCTTTTTCTTCCCTGCTTCGTAAAATAGAGATAATGGGACTTGTTCATTAGTTCTATTTTTATGATCATATAAGATAATATATTAAAAACCTTAAATTACTGCATGAATATTAGGTACCATTATAATTATATGGGATGATTAAGCCCAAATACAGAAAACCAGAAGACTATAAATCTTACAATAAAGACAATATTAAATTTTTTATCATAGTTATTTATCAGTAGCCAGATAATATATTTACAATCTTTTAAGAGAAGCAAATTATTCTGTTTAGAAAGTTCCCTTCATGTGTAATAAAGAAAAAAAAATGTTAGATGTAGAATTCAAAAAGATCCGACTTCTGACATCTACCAATTGTATCTTTCCACTAAATGTTGACAAGAGCTGTCACTTTTGCAACATCTCTCTTAAATACCACCCCCCTCTCCTTTCATATTGCCACCAGTCTGATGTAGCCCCTCATCACCTCAAGATGCTGACTCAACTCACTTTGCCCTTCAATTCATCTTCCATTCAGCTACTAAAATAATTTTCATGAAGTTGGTGTTTGATCATATCTTATGCCATCTTCAGTAAACAAATTCCAGTGGTTCCCTATCATTTCTGCAGCTTAATTTCTTACCTACCCCTAAATCACTGAATGGGAATTTCCTCAAGTAAACTGAGACCTGGGAAAGACCTTAGTTTTAAAAGACCAAGGTCTCCCACTGCTTTTGGAGTTACTTCTAATTATTTTGACCTATGTCTTGCCACTGGAGGAGAGAGTAAGACTGATGATTTTTCACAGTACTGCTTCACTTAAATCCAGTTAAAATCAAGACATCATCCTTTTGATGTCATTGGTCCTCTTGGAGAAATAAAGATGGATAATAACCACTGTGGCAGCTATAAAATCCCTATTTGACATTCAGTACTCTTAATAAACTGGACCTCTTCTACCTGTGAGAAATATTGAAAAAACTGGATTTTCATTGACTGTTGCAAGGGTTGAGCTAGTCGGTACCACTGACCAAGAGGTTTTCAGAATGTGAGAAGTTAAGAAAGGTTAAGATTCCACAGAACAATTAAATAAGCTATAGAGGCCTTGAGGAACCAAGGAAATGGGAACTAGGAAGGCACAAGTCGATTTAGCCAATCAGAAAGAATTTTGTGGTTTTCTCAATAATAGCTTATCCAGTCCAAAGTAGTTGGAATAAATGATCAGATTTGACCAAATCACTGTTGTTCCTGCTTAATAGGCTGATTAAATATTAAACAATACACCATAGGAGGAATTTTCCACCATTTTTGAACATGGGATGTATTAGGAGGATGGAAGGGACATGTTTATACATATTTAGGGGAATCATGTAGTGAATGTTTCAGAAAGATTATTACCAAAGGGAACAGATCAATGCGTTCTCTAAAGGGAGGGACTGTGCCATACTAACAATTAATTATAAAGCTTTAAATCTTCTCTTGCTTTTGTGCTCAGGGTTCCCTATTCCCGCAGAGGAGCAGAGCCCATTTTTGGCCAGAAATGTTAAAAAACAATTCCTTAAGATTCTTCTTTAATAAATGTTCCTCCATATATGACTTTCACTATCAAAAGTGTATTTCTAACACACCTTTTCATTTGTACCTAACTTCCCCACACATACTCTTCCATGTAGTGACACTCCATCTCAGTTCTAAACATTTTTTTATTCTGACTGTACTCCATAGTAGGAACTCTGTTTCTTCCACTTTGATTGATGTATTTAAGTACCAATTAAAATCCTACCCTCTAAAGGAAGCCTTCCCCAGCTCACTGAATTCTAGTGCTTTGGATCTGTGAATTATTTCTTACTTAATCTGTATATAGATTGCTTTAACCTGCTAGATTGGGCAGTAGAAAGAATAACAGACCTGGTCAAAAAGATTCCTCTTCTCCAGTTCAAGTCTGACCTAAAACACTAGTTGTGTGACCCTGGGCTAGGAATTTAACTCTGAATGCCTCAGTTCATTATCTTTAAAATGAGATGGAGAAAGAAATGGCAAATCACTCCAATATCTTCAGCAAGAGAACTCCTAAAGAGTTCACAAAGGGCTGGACTCAGTGAAAGAGAATTGAATAATAATAGCTTCTTTTTGTATGCATTTGTTTGCATGTTGTCTCCTTCCAATTAGATAGTAAATTCCTTGAGGTCAGAAAATATATTTTGCCTTTCTTTGTATCTCCAGAACTGAAAACCAATTCTGGAACATAAATCTGGTGTTAAATAAACATTTATTGATTATTGACTTATTGACTGTGATTAAGTCAGAGCCTTTCATAGCCTTTGATTTTTTGTTTGTTTTCTAGTAGTAAAATGAGGACAATAATGAGATCTTGCTCTGAAGTTCAAATGAAACTTTTCTAAAATTCTCTAAGTCCTGATTTCAAATCATCAGCCAGAGCTGCAAAATTATTTTGGGCAAAATAGGATAAGAGACACATATATACACACAGAACAAGAGAGAGACAGAGACAGACACACAGAGAAACAGAGAGATTCAGAGATAGAGACAAAAAGATGTGGTATTAGATGTGGTACTGTATTTGGTGTAGTATGCCTTTATTTTTAATATAAAAGTAGGAAAAGATATTTATCTAAATCAGAAAAGTATGAACCATCTCAATGGAATTGGAGGCTGGCAAAGAGGAAGAATGTCTCCAATGTGACTGAATGGGACATATAGAACATTTTTATTAAGCTTTCATTTGACCAGCAGTTATTCAAGAGATTCTAAATCCAAATTACTGGAGACAATCAAAAATACATGACACTGAAAAAAAAAATCACATTACAATCTATTCAAGTGAAATCAAAACTGCTTTGTTGCACAAGGAATCTTGAAGTAAGGTAACCCAAGAAGGTTTTGAGAAACAGAAAACTCCCTTTTCCCTTTCCCCAAATAATTTTGAACTATTTTCCTAAAAATATTAAATCCTCATGTATTCTGATAAAAGTAATTATAAATTGTATGTTATAATTAGGGAAGAGTCTTGTATTTTCACTAATAAATTTTCAAAATGAATTATAGTAACTAGAAAAGTTTTTTCCTTTTAACTTACAGATAGAGAACAGAATTGCACTAACTTCAGTAGAAATTCTTTCTGAAAGTTTAAATGCTCACATATTTTGAGACAGGCAATATGATATAATGAAGAACAGTGTTAGAAACAAAAGTCCCAAGCTCAAGTCCTACCTCTTATAAATAGTACCTGAGTCATCCTGGGTAAATCACTTAACCTCTCAGAACTCCAGGTCACTCTCCAAGATCATAAATTATAGCCAAATTGCTGAACTGCCTTAGGAAAAATTTTCAGCATTAGGTGTTTCCTCCATTGATGAAATCTGGGATACAGACAGCAACAGCAAACATTAAATATATTGATTAATAAAAGTTTTTTTTTTTTTTTTTGGGGGGGGAAATCATTTCAATTTTATTTCCTGGTTTACTTTAATTGTATTAAAATATTTGTGGAAAAAGAGTACAATAATCTTTAAATCATGAGTTATATGACTTTTTTGGTAATTCCTTTTTCTTCTTCAAAGTCATCTTGGTTCTTGCAATTGTCAGAAATTCACGTTCTAAGAATTTTGTATTTTTTGAAGTCAAGAAAAAAATTCCTAAAAGGCAAATATTATAATATTGAACTAAGTTAAGAGAAGCATGATGATAGAATTAGAACAGCTTTGAATTGGGAGTCAGAAGCAAGGGTCATTAACTTGCCCCATTGTGATTCTGCACATCTCCAAATTCTCTGGACATCAGATTCTTAGTCTCTAAAAGGGCACTACATTAGGACATTTTAAACTTTTTCTGTTTGCAATCCCTTTTTCTTCAAGATATGTTTACATGTATGTAGTATGTAGGTATATAAAGTAAGTATACAAAATTATCAGTTTATATCATATATTGATAATACATCATAATTTGACAATCCCTACATTCAGTTACAAGACCCCATATGGCATAGAAAACTACTGTTTAAAAAGCTGGTTACTAGAGGGCACTCTAGGACATCATGTGTATTATCCTGTATAATGTGACAGAATCCTTTCCAGCCTCTGGATTATATTCATGTTTGTTCTTTCTCAACTCCTTTTAGCTCCAGGGTATAACTTTCCCTTAGGCAACACTTCCATTGCCATTCAACAATTCAAAGAAAAGGACTGAATGGACTTGCCTGAAGGCACTTACCTTCAGAAAATCAACCAGCTTCCTCACTCACACCACCTAAACCTGATAATCAATAACCTAAAGGGATGGTTCCAAATCACCTCTTTAATCTCCTTTGCTATTGTGGATGATACAAAGTATAATCAGGATAAAAAAATCTAAGTCAAAATCCATAAGCATCTCCTTCTCATGACTCAAGACTGTGACTGTACTATTGTTCAAATGGAAAATAAATTCATGTCCCCAAAAAGGAAGAGATCAAAAGTATACTAATAAATTTTTAACAACCACTTTTCCTGGTTTTTTTTTTTTTTTTTTTTTTTTTTTGGTTTGTTTGTTTGTTTGTTTGATTGTTTGTTTTTTATGTGTGTTTGGGGATAGGGCAGGATGTACAAATGCACTTTTAAATTTGACATACATTATTAATACTTTCTTAAGTTTAGATAATCAGCAAAACAATAAACCAAGTCCAGATTTATAGCATTTTCATTTTTCTGGTTATAAATGCGACTGGGATCTGGGAGCTATTCCTTTGTCACCAAAGGTTCTCTCTCCCTAAAAGTGAGGTTACATACTGTTAAACAATTTTTTTTTTCCTTTTCTTTAAATATACAGATTTCAGAGGAAAAAGGAGAGAATTAAATGTTTTAGAAAATGATTCCTAGTCTCAGCATTCTCCATGTCCACCAATTTAATTTTTAATGAATAAATAAATGGACAAATAGTAGAAATAAACCCTCTTCCCTTCTTGCTTACTCCACTGATTTCTGACAGGCAAAATAGTGGCATATACTGCAAGACAAATGCCTCCTAAATATGGATTTGAAATCCATTTTTAAAAATATAAGTATGTTTTACACTAACTACCATATGAACCTGAAGAATAGGCCAGGATATAAATGTAACATTCTGAAAATTAGCTTTATAATTTTAAATCATTTTATAAATCTGAGTAGGAGTCAATTAGGAAGTTTTTTTGCCTTAAAAAATTCTTTTCAGAGTCTAACTCTCCACAGGTTTTCATAGTAGAAGAAAAATGAAGAAATATTTGTCTGTACTACCCTCCATGCTACTGTCTATTCTAACCACGGGATGTCTTTGATTATAAATATCCTCCTTTGGGAAACTACTAGATTTGGAGACATGATTTCTTAATCTCTATTAAGTCATTCCTCTGACTGTCTCTTTGTAAGGTATACAGAAGTGCAACATTAATTCCTTCCATGCTTACACCATCTGGCATTGAGCCAGAAAAAAGACTATTTCAATATGATTTTTTTTTTCACTTTGAAATGTCATGTGTTTTATGCATTTGACATTATTCTAAGAAAGCATTCATAGTCTTATTAGACTGCCAAAGGGGAACAAGACACCAAAAATGGCTAATAATCTCTACTGTAGAGGTTGTTCATTTACATTTTAATCATCTACTAAAATAACCCAGCAGTTAGATGATACAGGGGATAGAGTTCTTGGTTCAGAATCAGGGAAGCACCTTTCTGAGTTTAGAATGGGTCTCAGACACTAAGTAGCTATATACCCTTGGACAAATCCCTTAAATCTGTTTGTGTTATCTATAAAATTAACTGGAGAAGGGAATGGCAAACTATTCCAGGATCTTTGCCAAGAAAATTGCAAATGGCATCACAAAGAGTCATATATGACTTAAAATGAGTCAATAATATTAATATTTAAATAGTATAGGGAATGCAAGTTCTACTCTCAGTTTTATTAATTACTGTCTGTAAAAAACATGAACAATTTAATTAATTGGTCTGAGCTTCAGTTTTAGCATGCTAGACCTGAAACTTTAATGTCTCCTAGCAGCATTAAATCCTATAAAATAGTGGTCACTTAAGATTAACCCATAGACTAGTCTTCATTGAATTTTGAGTAATGAAAAAAAATGCAATAATAAAATATGATCTGAGTAAATTTGCAACTGGAAGTATCCCAAAAAGTTGTTTATTCCAATTCCTTCCTCTTACAGAAACAGCCTGGAGAAATTAACTGATTTGCTCATTATCACACAGATAGATATGTCTATTTTTTAAATTAAAATTGAATTTATTAAAATAATAGGTTTGATGTTAATGACCATCCCTGAGAAAAAAATGCCATGCATGGCCCAGAATAAAATTTAAAGAAATGCCAACATGTAGGCATAAATTAAATACAATCCTTATTCAAAATTATAATCTTAATTATAACTGCCTATTGGAAGCAATCCATGAAAGCAATCTAATTCTATGAAATCTAGTATGGAACTAACTAAATTTCAATTCAGTAATGATTATTGATTGATCTAAATTATTAGTGTAGCACCTGGTGATATAACAATTAGTATAATAATAAGAGACCAATTCATCAAATTTATTATTAGTGGCAAGGCAGGTAACCAGGCCCCCTTAGCTAGATTGTTCAGGTCTCAAGATCTATTAATTATAGAGTGCCACAGACAGTGGGGAAACTCTGGGTGAGGTATTAGACTCTTCAGCCCAAAGGGAACCTGCTAACAATGTCTGGTTCTGCTCTCCATATCCCCTAAGGACTCTTGGCATCCTGAGAAGTCAGGGATATGATTAAAGCAGAGTGATAATGGAAAAGAGATATCTACAAGTTGTTTATGAGACCATGAGCAAAGAATAGTTAGTGCTTGTTCGGTGTGCTATGATTATATAAGGGTATTAAGGTATATAAGCCTGAGAGAATTTGAAATAAACAGAATCCATGTTTGACCATGAGTCCCTCCTCTTCTCTCCTCCTCTAAGACCAAGAAGTAGGGCTGGTACCGAGGTCTACCAGAGAGCTAGTCCAGATGCAATATTTGGAGCCTAAACATGGGGCCCTAGAAATTATGGTACACAGCAGGTCAGTGTTATCCTTTGGTGGAGGAGTCCTTGTGACCTTAGAAATAAGGTGTGTATAAAAATAGGTAAGCAGGAAGATTGAGTAAGAGCCAAACTAGTCACTTTTGGTTTTTCAGCCAAAATGGAGCAAAAACTAACAAAGGAACCTCCCGCCCAGGGAAGCAAGAAGCATGCTTAGTTTGGTTGTGGGAGAAGCAAGATTTGTGGGTGACTCAGAAGCAGATCTCCTAGTCCTCAGATGCTTTGGAGTGCACATCTCCTTGGCTCTCTAAGCACAACCAGACCAAAGCTTTATTCCTTACCCAGTGTTTGTGGCTAGAATCTTATTAAAAGTCATTGAGGGAGTAATACAATTATCTGGAATTAAGATCTGACAAGATATACACCTTCTATATCAATGCACAAATAAATGTATTAATGTATTGATCTATCTCAGAGTGCAAATTTATTGGCCACATTTCCAAATTTTATACACGGGTCTCCATTAAAGATAACCCAGTTATTACAAATTTGGGCATGGATTTTTGAAGAAAAGATTTCTAAGGTTCCTCTTAAAGGACCAACCATCTATAAAGATGCATCCAAATATAATATTTGTGCTGTATATTTTCATGATTTAACTATAGAGTAGTCAGAACTTCCTTTCAGTCCACTCAGCAGAATTAGTTGTATTCTAGTAAGTGAAGTACAAACAATTGCCACAGCCCAAATAAAATTTGTAGCCTCTAACATATATCAGCTTTTTAAGCAACTTCAGGAACAAGTGAGAAAATATCCAGGTAAGTATTATATCTTGCATGTCCACTCTCACAGTGGACTTTCAGGTCCTGTTTTATATGGAAACTCTCAGGCAAATCACCTTCTTACTTTGTTAGACAACACTCCTTTATTTCACGCAGCTCAAGAATCTGATTCTAAATATTACTAGGCTGCAAGAGCTTTACATGTACAGTTTGGGATAACAAAAGAGGAAGGTAGGAACATAATAAAATCCTGTACAGTTCATCTTGCTTTCCATGCTCCTATGCTCCCTCCAGGGAAGAACCCTTGTAGTTTGAAACCCAAAGAAATTTGGCGAATGGATGTGACCCATTATAAATCTTTTAATCGTCTGTCTTTTATCCATGTTGTAGTAGACACCTTTTCAGGATTCACTTTTGCAATACCAGCAGCAAAAGAGATGGCTCAAATAGTCTTCCTTATACAGCTTTTGCAATTATGAGTGTACCACAAGCAATAAAAACAGATAATGGACCTGCATATACTTCTAAACATTTTGCACATTTTTGTGCACAGTATAAGATTTTACACACCACTGGCATACCCTTTAATCCTCAAGGACAGGCAATAACAGAGAGGAGGAACAGAGACATCAAGACGCTCCTCAAGAAACAAAAGAAAGGGGGAGCCAGAGGTAACCCCAGAGAACTTCTAAATTTAGCTCTCTATACTATTAATTAATTAAATTTTTTATGAAAATGCACTGGCTCCAGAAAAGAGGTTTTATAACACACCAGAAGGGCAGTGTCCAGTGCGAGCAGCTCTACTATCTTTAAATAATCACCAGGTGATTTGGAGAGAGCTGGAGAATGGTGAATGTAAGGGACCAGATAGATTAACAGTTTAGGGCAGAGGGTTTGCTTGTGTCTCTACAGATGGAGAAGGAATTCAATGGGTTCAGATAAGACTTATCTACTTTGCCCAGTGGAGAGAGATGGAGAAGACCCTTGAAACAAAGGAGATCTAAGAAACATTGGGTGGTTCCATTTCTGACTGCACCCACCACTAAAAGAACTTGGCTGTTAACCCTATGTGTATGACACTTAATTCATGAACATCAAAAATTGTCAATGAGACCAATGCAGGACTTTGAAACCTATAGGGATCATTGTATTCCCTGAGATTTGAAGTGATGGACAATAAATTGGCTTTGGATTACCTCTTGGCTGCTGAAGGAGGTATATGTATGGTTGTGAATTGATAGTTACTTTCTATATATTCCTTCTGTGACTCATGGAAGTCTTTTAATGTATCTTATTTATTCATATGTTTGTTGTATTGCTACTTGCGTGTGTGATATTTGTACTTGTCTGTGTGATTCCTTCCATGCTGAAGGATTTAACCACTGCTTTAATTAAAACAGAAGAAAGAGAGTGATGTAGAGGGCCTTTAGCCCAGAGGGAATCTGCTGGCAATGGCTGGTTCCTCTCCCCATTTCCCCTAAGGGCTCTCTGCCTTCCTCAGCAGTCAGGGAGTGTGACAACCTGTATTGTAATTGAAGCAGAATGATATCAAGTGACAAAGAGTCATCTGCACAATAACAAGTCATTTAAGTGGTCCTGCATGAACAGTACATAGTTAGCCCATGTGCAATGTTGCTATAGTTATACAAAGGTTTTAAGATATATAATGCTGAGAGAATCTGAAATAAATGGACTGTATGTTTGACTATCCATGTGAGTCCCACCTCATCTCTCCTTTTCTATGACCAAGGACTTGGACTGCTACCAAGATCCTTCAGAGAGCTAATCTGGACACAACAATTAATAATGATTTGTTTTTCTATAGCTCTTTAAGGTTTACAATATACTTTACAAATATATATTTGTAAAATATATATTTAAAAATATATATACAAATATATACTCCATTCCCTCATAATTATCCTAGGAACTGTTATTAGCAGATGATGAAACTAAGGAAGATTATTGTATAGAACATTCTCTTGTTTTATTTTTTGTTTGTTTGTTTTTTCACTTTACTCTTCATTATTTTATGCAAGTTTATTTAAGACTACAATCAGTGAGCTCATTATTTCTTATAGCACAGGAGTATAAATCTATCTCCATATATACATATATGTATACATATTTGTTTCTAATCATAGACATCTTGACAGAAGGGGGGAGAAAAGAAGGAACAAAAAGAAATTTACAGAATTACTATAAATGTAAAATATATAAATAAGTAGTACATAACAAACTTGCAGTGTAATGTGCAATCATCTTTTGTTTTATTTTCCTTTATTCTTTTATGTTATGGAAATGCTTGTTTCCTTAAGTTCAGAATAAAGTAAAAAAAATAAAAATTAAATTGAATTAAAGACACACACACACAGAGAGACAGAGAGAAAGAGAAGTCTACATGAATTTTATCATAGGATCAGAGAGTGACAGCAAATATTGATCTCATTTAGTAATATCCTAACCTAAATGACATTTCAGGATCCAAAAAACGGTTAATGCTTTAATGCTTCCTTCCTCAGGTTCTATTCTAGTACAGGGAAATAATTGCCATTGGATTTCCTTCCTTGGGGAAAGAAATCCTTTATATTCTTAAGCCGTAATTTCTTCATTTAAAACATGAAGAAATTGAACAAGATCATCTACAAATGTAAGCCACTTGATGAGGAAGACTTACAATTTTGTCTTAAAAATTCCCAGATTTTACTATAATATCTGGCACATAGTGGAGATTTAATAAATACATATTGGATTGAATATTGGTTCTATTATTTTGTGATTCTATTAATTAGGAACTTAAAAAGACTAAGTTGCACATTAGAAGGGAAACCCACAAATATAAAATATGACCTCTAGTCTTAAGAAGTTTATAGTCTAGATGGAGAGACAAGACTAATAATGTACACAAAATGATTAGAAATCAATGCATCAGTATATAATTAAGTGCTAAATTGTGTGCGCCACTGAATAGGAGGTAAGACAAAAAGAGATCAATGAAGGCTGAAACAGTCAAGAATAGCACAGCTGATTGTAATGATCAGTTTGATGAATTGTGGCAAAATTGATTTGATCTTCATCATTGGTATCAATAGTTAATAGAGTTGAAATAAGCAGGTCAAGTATGATGATTATTATCAGACTTTGCATTGGAAGGGACCAGATGAGCTTATGTAGTTTCATTTCACAAATGATGAAACTGAGGATGAGAAATTTTAAATGATCTATTAGTAAAGTAAAAATAAGAGCCAGGACTAGGACCCAGATTTATGACTCTAAATTCAGCCTTTTTTCTTGTTATACCAATCAGTTACATGAGCCTACATATATATTTCTTGTTATATCAAACAGTTATGTGAGTATATATATATATATATATATATATATATATATATATATACACACACACACACACACAAACATATATATTATATATATAATTTTAGGTTTCTGGATGACATTTAAATTTTTATCTGTCTCTGTCTCTTCATGTATATATGTTTTATATACATAATATGAATACACATATGCATATATACATATATTTTATATCTTTTTATATATCTTTTCATTATATGACAAATGTACATGAATTATTTTCCATGCTTTCATTTCAATTTGAGAGAATAGAAAGCTTGTGCACCTTACTACAGACCAGTGGTGTAATATTAAAGCAGGGTCATTAATCTGTATATAAAAATTCCTGCAGTGCCCATATTTTCTTAGTTTTTAAATGTAATCTATGGATTATGGAGTTTTTTATTTATTGTGTTAACTATTTCCCAATTACATTTTTTAATCTAGTTCAGGTCATTCTGGAGTATTTTAGACCTCTTGGAAGCTCAAAGGACAAACAGTGGCCTCTGTACCATTTTTTTTTAACTGTGATTTTTGCATTTATTTTCCATCAAGCTATTTTTAAAAAGGAAGTTTTTGTGTTTGGTAATATGGTTCTGCAGAAAACAAGGTAGATAAAAAAGCCAATTGACTAAGTTTTGAGTATATTAATATTTATATATGGGTTTATAAATATACACATATATTCAATACAATCATATATATATATATATAAATCTAAAACCTATTGTATATGTACATATGTGTATGAAACAGCATATGAGTAAATTTTAATGAAATATTGAGAGCAGAAGTGAAAATTAAGCACCTCCATGAATTGAACATTATCTCTAATATTAGTAAGATTCACCAATTGTGTTAAGCTAAATATATTCCCTTGCTTTAAGGTATTATTTGTACCCTGACTAAAAGAAAATATATTTTAACTGTATAAACAGGTATGTTTTCCCTGACCAATTTGAAAGCCTCAAGCAGAAAACAAACAGAGCATTTAGAGAAATGAAAATATACTTAAGGAAGTATAATTATTATCCAAGAATAAGATAGATATAGTTATTTTAAAAGTAGTTAATATAGAAAGCAGGCCATTATGTGTACAAAGTCTTTTACTGTTATTTTTCATCTGCATTTCAACACCTGGACTGTAATCAGTTCACATTTATTTGGCCAAAACGTGACATTTTTCAAAGACAGTAAGGAAATTGTCTTAAATTTAGTATTCCATACTCATTAAAGTTGTCAGAGTTTATAAAAAACTTAAATTGAAAATTGAAACATTGAGAGTTATTCTTCTGAGACTTTTCTCCTTATTTCATTGGTCAAAAAATGGATAATAAAAGAAATTTAGTAAAACTTCCCAAAATGAAACATCCTCTTGAGATAGGAGGATGATATCAAAAGATATCTATGGATTTGAAAGTTAGAGCTAACCACTAAGTGTAAAATAGCCTTCTGAAGTTCTAATTAGAGCTCTTGATGGCTATGACTTAGAACATGGGATACTATTTAACAATCTCCTCCCTTCTCAGTGGGAAAATATATGTGGGAGTCTGATGGCTTGAAAGAGTAAATGATCAAAATATAATCTCAAGAATTTTCTTCTAACACCTACCTCAAAATACCACATATTTAAAAGAGTTTTTTGGTTTTGAAATTGTATGTTGGCCACAGCAGACCTTCCTCCCCCCAGTTTCTGAAAATTAGCATTAAAAGATCATTATCCAAAAGATGATATTCTCCATAGGATTTGTATGAATACTTTAAAGTTTTTATTTTAATGCACAAAATCCTTATAAAAGCATGTGGAAATGAATGAGTTTTTTGTTTTTTTCTTGTGGTAGTTGCTTTTTTGTTTTGTTTTTATTTTGCTTTTATAACCAATCATCTCTGCCTGTGGAATAATATCACTCCATTTAGTTGACAGATCCTAGGCTTAGAAACCTGCATTTATTACTTTAGTTCACATTATGTGCAATGAATGCACATTCTGCTACATCTTGACCTTGGCTTAGCCTACTGTGGAAGAATGATACAATGGCTCTACATTGCATCTCCATGGAGGCTAATCATCTATGTGATCCCTATTTGAAAGACATCACTAGCATAGATATTGGCAGCTAAATAACAGCATTTTAATATTTTCCAAATTCTATATTCCCCTCAATTACTCTAAAAATTACTTGGATAGATATATAGATAAAGCCAGTGTTTATTCTATCTATATTTTACATCAGGCGAAAATTGGGCTTAAGAATGATGAACCGAAGTCATGGTTATTTAATGTCATAGACGCCATTCATTATGATTATCTAACTCTAATATTAAAATAATTGAGATGACAACAGCACTAAGCAAGTACTATGACAAGTTCTTGTTATAAATAGTTTCATCCTGTTTATCCTCCTTCTCAAGAACCTATAATAGGAATATATCGTCTTAAAAAATAATCACAGGTTTTCTAGTGGAAGGGAAATTGTGGATGGTTAGTTAAATCCAACCTTATTTAATTATATAAAGGAAATTAAGGATTAGAGAGGTAAAATCTCTTCTTCAAAGACATTTATAAGAAGGCAATTCATAGGATGATTGAAACTCTGACCTTTGGGTCAGGAAGAACAGAGTTTAAATCCTGCTTCAGTCAGTTAAAATCTATATGAATTATGCAAGTCACCTAACCTCTGTCTCAGTTATTACAATTGTCAAATGGAAATAATAACAGCTACTTCCCATGGGTCTTGAAATGATCAAATGAGATAATATCTGTAAGTCCTGGCACAGAGTAGGTGCATAATAAATGATTGTTTCCTTTTAAAATCATGCAATAAGATAGAATTCAAATCTATTGTCACAGGTTAATGCTTGTGATAGATTGTAGACTAGCAGAAACAAAATTCTGCAACCTGGATAATTTGCAGACCTATTTACAACACAGTGTAAACTCCCAGGCAAATGTATGAAGAGATAATTTTTATTATTTTCATTAAAGGAACCCACAATCCTACTGTCTATAGATTACTTTCCAATGAGAGGCACACATATTATGGAAAAATTATGAAGCAGTGGATTTGGAGGAAAGAGCATTAAACCTAATCAGAAGATCATATGTTAATAGCCTACCTTTGACATTTATTCACTATGAGACCTTAGGCAATCCACTAAACCTTTCTCATCCTCAATTTCACCATCTGTAAACCTGGGATTTTATAGCATCTTCCTCTCAAGATGTGAGAATTAAAAGAGAAAACATATGCTAGGAGTTTTAATTTTTTCTTTTAAATGACAGCTACTACAATTTCACTAAGAGATTCAGTCCTTTATACCTATATTTCCACTTAAGAAAAAAGAGTGGCCTTTCATTAATACTCTGTGACTTGCAAGCACAACTAGATAGCTTCCATGAATGGCAATGTCATTTTTGATAATGAAGTAATATATTATACATGAGCTCCAATAAATATATTACAGCACAGTATTTCTAGTCCTATACTATGCTATAACTAAAATTTTATAGATAAGCATTTCCCTGCTTTGAAATAGTCTATTGTTTTTTCATCTTCAGCATCTAGAATAATATCGTTAATATGTTTGATATTTTAAATTGGAAACTGTAATTTAAACACTGTAGGGAAACTCCAATATAGAAACTCATTCCATCAATGCAGGTAATTGCCTCCATGTTAAAGTTTTAGAGTTCTTGGGAACACAGAGAACTTAAACAACATACTTATGATCACACAAAAAATATGAGTGATAAATTAGAATGGAATATGATCATTCCTGAGTTCTAGGAGAAATCAAAGCCTACTAAGTCATTGCCTCTCATCTTGGGCTCACCAGGCATTTAATAGATGGTATTTATGTTAGATTGACTTTGATTCCCCACAACAGCCTCGGGATGCAGGGATTTCAAGTATTTAAGACTCATATCATGAAGAAATTGAATTTTGGAGGGTTGAAGTAGTTTTTCTAATGGTCTATTTTATGTAGAGGTAATAGCATGCTATAAAGAACTTTTATATAAAATGCTTATTTAGAAGCTACTGGTTCATTTGGCACCATCTATCTGGTTCTTGGCTTTTTGTTTGTTTGTTTTTTTTTTTTTTTGGTCATTTGGAATTTGAATATTCCCAAGAATACATGGAAAGTCATTTAAATATTAAACTACAATATTTGCGGATACTAAATAATAAATGTATGCATGCATGGCCTTTTGGGTAGCCAAATGCCAAAGTAAAAAACAAAACAAAAAAAACAAAACAAAACAAAACAAAAAAACAAGCATGGTCATATTTTTATGAGTAAAACATTGGGTTAAAAATTAAAAGAACCATGAAAGAAAGGATATGGTACCTTTTCCTTTTCTCTGTGGGTTATTATAATAATGTAGTCTATATATTCTTCCTAGCTTGAAATAACAAATCAAACAGTGGGTAATCGTTGTGTGAGTCAAAAATCTGGAGGTGGCAAGAGGAACACAAATACTCTTCATTCTTGTGATGCTAAATCACAAAAAGGCCATCCATGGTGTTTCTTAAAAAATCCTCTATATCTTACAATAAACATAAGCTTCTTGGTTTTTAAAGGCCATTTCTCACAAATTATATGTTACTGAAAATGGGAGTTTAAAATGGAATTGCTTCCCAGTTGTATCTATATCACTGTGCACTCCACATAGCCCTTTCAAATCTTATTTCTTATGTCAGTTCTGAAGGCTAGGTCAATATTTAGGCAAAGACTTGAGCTCATTCCTGATCTTGCTCTATCATCTCCTCACTCACTACTGAAAAAAGGGAACCTTATTTTTTCAAAGTTTTTATCATCATCATCATCATCATCATCATCATCACTTCAAAGTTCTAGCAGAACACATCTGATAAACTTTGTTAAACCTGGACAATTTTCACAAAATAACCTTCTGCCCCAAAACACCCCAAGCTAACATTGATCCATAAAGATTAAAGGATAGTAATTTTTCATGATTGATTCATTGATTAATATTCATATTCTCCCAACTAAATGGAACAAAATCTTTCAAAATATAGAGTCCTGGCAGGAGAGATCAAAATCATGTGAGAACATAATGAGATCTGCTGCTAAGATTGTACTGATAATGATGCTTTCAGTGAGCCTTCAGGAGATAAGCTTCTATCTTAACATGGTTATTCAAATTTTAAAAGCAGCAAACTTATCCACTTGTGTAAGTCCTTAAACATTAAAAATAGGCTTTTTATTATCATTCCTGTCTACATCCTATCAAAAAATTATTACAAGAAATTATTAGTTACAATAATACTGATAAATAGTAGATAGACGATAGATGGATAGTAAGATAGATTGTAAACTGAAAAGATAGATAGATCAATGCTACAATTCTCTCACAGGCCAGCCTAGCATCCATGTTTCCTGGACAATGGCAAGGTAAAGCAATATCCTTCAGGATGATCTTATATTGGGGACTTTGTGTTCCCTGAGACTTCTACTGTAGATATGGATATCTGGAATAATCTTGAAATGATGATCATTCAGGCTCCTGCAACACTACTTAATGAGTTTGCACCCTAGCCAGTGAAATATAAATGTTTTCTTAAATATAAAAAGTAGGGCAACATAAGGTTACAGGCTGGAACCATTAGGAATTGGGATTCTGATTAGCTTAAAATAGAAGACAACAGTCAGTGGTATACCTTCATATTTTGGTACCACAAGATAAAAGGAAACATTTGAACTAATAAGAGATAAATTTACCCCACGACTAGAAATGTTTAAGTGTATATGATGCTGACCAATAAAACAAATGAACCATAAGTAAACATAAAATGTTGCTATTTTTAGGAAATGTGAAAAAATTGAACTGTCTCTATCCATCTGCCTTTCTTCTCCTACTTATTTATTAACAAGAATTTTCTTATACTTTGTTTTCTTCTAATGTGTTAAGTTGTTTTCTTTGTTTGGATGTTTATTGCTATTTTTTACAAAAGTTTGTCAACCAAATGTGTGTGTGTGTGTGTGTGTGTATACATATACCTATTTGTATATATGGCTTTATATCTGGCATGAAAGTGCAGGGGAAATGCAATAATTATACATCTATATCTTTACAAAACAACCAATATATAAAACAACATTCAGAAATAAACATAATTGGAAGTTCTCTGTTCATATATGTAATGAGAAGCATAAAATATTCTAAGAATTGACAGAAAGAAAATTCATTTCTGGAAGGAAAATGTAAGTTTTCCTAGAAGGTGGAGGAAGGGGAGGAGCAAGAGGGAGGGAAGGAGAAGAAGGAGAAGGAGAAGAAGGAGAAGAAGAAGAAGGAGAAGAAGAAGAAGAAGAAG